>NC_092086.1:100281042-100548160 GCF_045679555.1 Salvelinus alpinus
CCATTACACATAAGACTTACAAAACCCCCTTGGTAATACCAGAGAGAAATACACTTTGTGTTGATAGAAGTGGGTAAGCTGTTTTTTCTTCAATCTATCTTTAGAGTCAGTGTGAGATTAGAGAAGGGGGTTGTCATTGGTACCAGGACTTGACTCATCGGACTCAGTCTATTGAACTGCTCACAAGTCCCCAGAGTGATGGTTCCTCTGTGTGTTCCTCTCTGTGTCTCACCAGAGTGATGGGTCCTCTATGTGTTCCTCTCTGTGTCTCACCAGAGCTGTGGGTCCTCTGTGTGTTCCTCTCTGTGTCTCACCAGAGCTGTGGGTCCTCTGTGTGTTCCTCTCTGTGTCTCACCAGAGTGATGGGTCCTCTGTGTGTTCCTCTCTGTGTCTCACCAGAGTGATGGTTCCTCTGTGTGTTCCTCTCTGTGTCTCACCAGAGCTGTGGGTCCTCTGTGTGTTCCTTTCTGTGTCTCACCAGAGCTGTGGGTCCGCTGTGTGTTCCTCTCTGTGTCTCACCAGAGTGATGGTTCCTCTCTGTGTCTCACCAGAGCTGTGGGTCCTCTGTGTGTTCCTCTCTGTGTCTCACCAGAGCTGTAGGTCCTCTGTGTGTTCCTCTCTGTGTCTCACCAGAGCTGTGGGTCTGCTGTGTGTTCCTCTCTGTGTCTCACCAGAGCTGTGGGTCCTCTGTGTGTTCCTCTCTGTGTCTCACCAGAGTGATGGTTCCTCTCTGTGTTCCTCTCTGTGTCTCACCAGAGCTGTGGGTCCTCTGTGTGTTCCTCTCTGTGTCTCACCAGAGTGATGGGTCCTCTGTGTGTTCCTCTCTGTGTCTCACCAGAGCTGTGGGTCCTCTGTGTGTTCCTCTCTGTGTCTCACCAGAGTGATGGTTCCTCTGTGTGTTCCTCTCTGTGTCTCACTAGAGCTGTGGGTCCTCTGTGTGTTCCTCTCTGTGTCTCACCAGAGCTGTGGGTCCTCTCTGTGTTCCTCTCTGTGTCTCACCAGAGTGATGGTTCCTCTCTGTGTCTCACCAGAGTGATGGTTCCTCTGCGTTCCTCTCTGTGTCTCACCAGAGCTGTGGGTCCTCTGTGTGTTCCTCTCTGTGTCTCACTAGAGCTGTGGGTCCTCTGTGTGTTCCTCTCTGTGTCTCACCAGAGCTGTGGGTCCTCTGTGTGTTCCTCTCTGTGTCTCACCAGAGTGATGGGTCCTCTGTGTGTTC
The DNA here is from genome assembly GCF_045679555.1 of Salvelinus alpinus. NCBI lineage: Eukaryota > Metazoa > Chordata > Actinopteri > Salmoniformes > Salmonidae > Salvelinus > Salvelinus alpinus. Next base: position 100,282,259 of record NC_092086.1, read on the forward strand.
CTCTCTGTGTCTCACCAGAGTGATGGTTCCTCTGTGTGTTCCTCTCTGTGTCTCACCAGAGTGATGGTTCCTCTGTGTGTTCCTCTCTGTGTCTCACCAGAGTGATGGTTCCTCTGTGTGTTCCTCTCTGTGTCTCACTAGAGCTGTGGGTCCTCTGTGTGTTCCTCTCTGTGTCTCACCAGAGCTGTGGGTCCTCTGTGTGTTCCTCTCTGTGTCTCACCAGAGCTGTGGGTCCTCTGTGTGTTCCTCTCTGTGTCTCACCAGAGCTGTGGGTCCTCTGTGTGTTCCTCTCTGTGTCTCACCAGAGCTGTGGGTCCTCTGTGTGTTCCTCTCTGTGTCTCACCAGAGCTGTGGGTCCTCTGTGTGTTCCTCTCTGTGTCTCACCAGAGCTGTGGGTCCTCTGTTTGTTCCTCTCTGTGTCTCACCAGAGTGATGGTTCCTCTCTGTGTTACTCTCTGTGTCTCACCAGAGCTGTGGGTCCTCTGTGTGTTCCTCTCTGTGTCTCACCAGAGCTGTAGGTCCTCTGTGTGTTCCTCTCTGTGTCTCACCAGAGCTGTGGGTCTGCTGTGTGTTCCTCTCTGTGTCTCACCAGAGCTGTGGGTCCTCTGTGTGTTCCTCTCTGTGTCTCACCAGAGTGATGGGTCCTCTGTGTGTTCCTCTCTGTGTCTCACCAGAGCTGTGGGTCCTCTGTGTGTTCCTCTCTGTGTCTCACCAGAGTGATGGGTCCTCTGTGTGTTCCTCTCTGTGTCTCACCAGAGCTGTGGGTCCTCTGTGTGTTACTCTCTGTGTCTCACCAGAGTGATGGTTCCTCTGTGTGTTCCTCTCTGTGTCTCACTAGAGCTGTGGGTCCTCTGTGTGTTCCTCTCTGTGTCTCACCAGAGCTGTGGGTCCTCTCTGTGTTCCTCTCTGTGTCTCATCAGAGTGATGGTTCCTCTCTGTGTCTCACCAGAGTGATGGTTTCTCTGCGTTCCTCTCTGTGTCTCACCAGAGCTGTGGGTCCTCTGTGTGTTCCTCTCTGTGTCTCACTAGAGCTGTGGGTCCTCTGTGTGTTCCTCTCTGTGTCTCACCAGAGCTGTGGGTCCTCTGTGTGTTCCTTTCTGTGTCTCACCAGAGTGATGGTTCCTCTGTGTGTTCCTCTCTGTGTCTCACCAGAGTGATGGTTCCTCTGTGTGTTCCTCTCTCTGTCTCACCAGAGTGATGGTTCCTTTGTGTGTTCCTCTCTGTGTCTCACTAGAGCTGTGGGTCCTCTGTGTGTTCCTCTCTGTGTCTCACCAGAGCTGTGGGTCCTCTCTGTGTTCCTCTCTGTGTCTCATCAGAGTGATGGTTCCTCTCTGTGTCTCACCAGAGTGATGGTTTCTCTGCGTTCCTCTCTGTGTCTCACCAGAGCTGTGGGTCCTCTGTGTGTTCCTCTCTGTGTCTCACTAGAGCTGTGGGTCCTCTGTGTGTTCCTCTCTGTGTCTCACCAGAGCTGTGGGTCCTCTGTGTGTTCCTTTCTGTGTCTCACCAGAGTGATGGGTCCTCTGTGTGTTCCTCTCTGTGTCACACCAGAGTGATGGTTCCTCTGTGTGTTCCTCTCTGTGGCTCACCAGAGTGATGGTTCCTCTGTGTTTCTCTCTGTGTCTCACCAGAGTGATGGTTCCTCTGTGTGTTCCTCTTTGTGTCTCACTAGAGCTGTGGGTCCTCTGTGTGTTCCTCTCTGTGTCTCACCAGAGCTGTGGGTCCTCTGTGTGTTCCTCTCTGTGTCTCACCAGAGCTGTGGGTCCTCTGTGTGTTCCTCTCTGTGTCTCACTAGAGCTGTGGGTCCTCTGTGTGTTCCTCTCTGTGTCTCACCAGAGCTGTGGATCCTCTGTGTGTTCCTCTCTGTGTCTCACCAGAGTGATGGGTCCTCTGTGTGTTCCTCTCTGTGTCTCACCAGAGTGATGGTTCCTCTGTGTGTTCCTCTCTGTGTCTCACCAGAGTGATGATTCCTCTGTGTGTTCCTCTCTGTGTCTCACCAGAGTGATGGTTCCTCTGTGTGTTCCTCTCTGTGTCTCACTAGAGCTGTGGGTCCTCTGTGTGTTCCTCTCTGTGTCTCACCAGAGCTGTGGGTCCTCTGTGTGTTCCTCTCTGTGTCTCACCAGAGTGATGGGTCCTCTATGTGTTCCTCTCTGTGTCTCACCAGAGCTGTGGGTCCTCTGTGTGTTCCTCTCTGTGTCTCACCAGAGCTGTGGGTCCTCTGTGTGTTCCTCTCTGTGTCTCACCAGAGTGATGGTTCCTCTGTGTGTTCCTCTCTGTGTCTCACCAGAGCTGTGGGTCCTCTGTGTGTTCCTCTCTGTGTCTCACCAGAGTGATGGTTCCTCTGTGTGTTCCTCTCTGTGTCTCACCAGAGTGATGGTTCCTCTGTGTGTTCCTCTCTCTGTCTCACCAGAGTGATGGTTCCTTTGTGTGTTCCTCTCTGTGTCTCACCAGAGTGATGGTTCCTCTGTGTGTGCCTCTCTGTGTCTCACCAGAGTGATGGGTCCTCTGTGTGTTCCTCTCTGTGTCTCACCAGAGCTGTGGGTCCACTGTGTGTTCCTCTCTGTGTCTCACCAGAGCTGTGGGTCCTCTGTGTGTTCCTCTCTGTGTCTCACCAGAGCTGTAGGTCCTCTGTGTGTTCCTCTCTGTGTCTCACCAGAGCTATGGGTCCTCTGTGTGTTCCTCTCTGTGTCTCACCAGAGCTGTGGGTCCTCTGTGTGTTCCACTCTGTGTCTCACCAGAGTGATGGGTCCTCTGTGTGTTCCTCTCTGTGTCTCACCAGAGCTGTGGGTCCTCTGTGTGTTCCTCTCTGTGTCTCACCAGAGTGATGGTTCCTTTGTGTGTTCCTCTCTGTGTCTCACCAGAGTGATGGTTCATCTGTGTGTTCCTCTCTGTGTCTCACCAGAGTGATGGTTCATCTGTGTGTTCCTCTCTGTGTCTCACCAGAGTGATGGTTCCTCTGTGTGTTCCTCTCTGTGTCTCACCAGAGTGATGGTTCATCTGTGTGTTCCTCTCTGTGTCTCACCAGAGTGATGGGTCCTCTGTGTGTTCCTCTCTGTGTCTCACCAGAGTGATGGTTCCTCTGCGTTCCTCTCTGTGTCTCACCAGAGTGATGGTTCCTCTGCGTGTTCCACTCTGTGTCTCACCAGAGTTATGGGTCCTCTGTGTGTTCCTCTCTGTGTCTCACCAGAGCTGTGGGTCCTCTGTGTGTTCCTCTCTGTGTCTCACCAGAGTGATGGTTCCTCTCTGTGTTACTCTCTGTGTCTCACCAGAGCTGTGGGTCCTCTGTGTGTTCCTCTCTGTGTCTCACCAGAGTGATGGTTCCTCTGTGTGTTCCTCTCTGTGTCTCACCAGAGTGATGGTTCCTCTGTGTGTTCCTCTCTGTGTCTCACTAGAGCTGTGGGTCCTCTGTGTGTTCCTCTCTGTGTCTCACCAGAGCTGTGGGTCCTCTGTGTGTTCCTCTCTGTGTCTCACCAGAGCTGTGGGTCCTCTGTGTGTTCCTCTCTGTGTCTCACCAGAGTGATGATTCCTCTGTGTGTTCCTCTCTGTGTCTCACCAGAGTGATGGTTCCTCTGTGTGTTCCTCTCTGTGTCTCACTAGAGCTGTGGGTCCTCTGTGTGTTCCTCTCTGTGTCTCACCAGAGCTGTGGGTCCTCTGTGTGTTCCTCTCTGTGTCTCACCAGAGTGATGGGTCCTCTATGTGTTCCTCTCTGTGTCTCACCAGAGCTGTGGGTCCTCTGTGTGTTCCTCTCTGTGTCTCACCAGAGCTGTGGGTCCTCTGTGTGTTCCTCTCTGTGTCTCACCAGAGTGATGGTTCCTCTGTGTGTTCCTCTCTGTGTCTCACCAGAGCTGTGGGTCCTCTGTGTGTTCCTCTCTGTGTCTCACCAGAGTGATGGTTCCTCTGTGTGTTCCTCTCTGTGTCTCACCAGAGTGATGGGTCCTCTGTGTGTTCCTCTCTGTGTCTCACCAGAGCTGTGGGTCCTCTGTGTGTTACTCTCTGTGTCTCACCAGAGTGATGGTTCCTCTGTGTGTTCCTCTCTGTGTCTCACTAGAGCTGTGGGTCCTCTGTGTGTTCCTCTCTGTGTCTCACCAGAGCTGTGGGTCCTCTCTGTGTTCCTCTCTGTGTCTCATCAGAGTGATGGTTCCTCTCTGTGTCTCACCAGAGTGATGGTTTCTCTGCGTTCCTCTCTGTGTCTCACCAGAGCTGTGGGTCCTCTGTGTGTTCCTCTCTGTGTCTCACTAGAGCTGTGGGTCCTCTGTGTGTTCCTCTCTGTGTCTCACCAGAGCTGTGGGTCCTCTGTGTGTTCCTTTCTGTGTCTCACCAGAGTGATGGTTCCTCTGTGTGTTCCTCTCTGTGTCTCACCAGAGTGATGGTTCCTCTGTGTGTTCCTCTCTCTGTCTCACCAGAGTGATGGTTCCTTTGTGTGTTCCTCTCTGTGTCTCACTAGAGCTGTGGGTCCTCTGTGTGTTCCTCTCTGTGTCTCACCAGAGCTGTGGGTCCTCTCTGTGTTCCTCTCTGTGTCTCATCAGAGTGATGGTTCCTCTCTGTGTCTCACCAGAGTGATGGTTTCTCTGCGTTCCTCTCTGTGTCTCACCAGAGCTGTGGGTCCTCTGTGTGTTCCTCTCTGTGTCTCACTAGAGCTGTGGGTCCTCTGTGTGTTCCTCTCTGTGCCTCACCAGAGCTGTGGGTCCTCTGTGTGTTCCTTTCTGTGTCTCACCAGAGTGATGGGTCCTCTGTGTGTTCCTCTCTGTGTCACACCAGAGTGATGGTTCCTCTGTGTGTTCCTCTCTGTGGCTCACCAGAGTGATGGTTCCTCTGTGTTCCTCTCTGTGTCTCACCAGAGTGATGGTTCCTCTGTGTGTTCCTCTTTGTGTCTCACTAGAGCTGTGGGTCCTCTGTGTGTTCCTCTCTGTGTCTCACCAGAGCTGTGGGTCCTCTGTGTGTTCCTCTCTGTGTCTCACCAGAGCTGTGGGTCCTCTGTGTGTTCCTCTCTGTGTCTCACTAGAGCTGTGGGTCCTCTGTGTGTTCCTCTCTGTGTCTCACCAGAGCTGTGGGTCCTCTGTGTGTTCCTCTCTGTGTCTCACCAGAGTGATGGGTCCTCTGTGTGTTCCTCTCTGTGTCTCACCAGAGTGATGGTTCCTCTGTGTGTTCCTCTCTGTGTCTCACCAGAGTGATGATTCCTCTGTGTGTTCCTCTCTGTGTCTCACCAGAGTGATGGTTCCTCTGTGTGTTCCTCTCTGTGTCTCACTAGAGCTGTGGGTCCTCTGTGTGTTCCTCTCTGTGTCTCACCAGAGCTGTGGGTCCTCTGTGTGTTCCTCTCTGTGTCTCACCAGAGTGATGGGTCCTCTATGTGTTCCTCTCTGTGTCTCACCAGAGCTGTGGGTCCTCTGTGTGTTCCTCTCTGTGTCTCACCAGAGCTGTGGGTCCTCTGTGTGTTCCTCTCTGTGTCTCACCAGAGTGATGGTTCCTCTGTGTGTTCCTCTCTGTGTCTCACCAGAGCTGTGGGTCCTCTGTGTGTTCCTCTCTGTGTCTCACCAGAGTGATGGTTCCTCTGTGTGTTCCTCTCTGTGTCTCACCAGAGTGATGGTTCCTCTGTGTGTTCCTCTCTCTGTCTCACCAGAGTGATGGTTCCTTTGTGTGTTCCTCTCTGTGTCTCACCAGAGTGATGGTTCCTCTGTGTGTGCCTCTCTGTGTCTCACCAGAGTGATGGGTCCTCTGTGTGTTCCTCTCTGTGTCTCACCAGAGCTGTGGGTCCACTGTGTGTTCCTCTCTGTGTCTCACCAGAGCTGTGGGTCCTCTGTGTGTTCCTCTCTGTGTCTCACCAGAGCTGTAGGTCCTCTGTGTGTTCCTCTCTGTGTCTCACCAGAGCTATGGGTCCTCTGTGTGTTCCTCTCTGTGTCTCACCAGAGCTGTGGGTCCTCTGTGTGTTCCACTCTGTGTCTCACCAGAGTGATGGGTCCTCTGTGTGTTCCTCTCTGTGTCTCACCAGAGCTGTGGGTCCTCTGTGTGTTCCTCTCTGTGTCTCACCAGAGTGATGGTTCCTTTGTGTGTTCCTCTCTGTGTCTCACCAGAGTGATGGTTCATCTGTGTGTTCCTCTCTGTGTCTCACCAGAGTGATGGTTCATCTGTGTGTTCCTCTCTGTGTCTCACCAGAGTGATGGTTCCTCTGTGTGTTCCTCTCTGTGTCTCACCAGAGTGATGGTTCATCTGTGTGTTCCTCTCTGTGTCTCACCAGAGTGATGGGTCCTCTGTGTGTTCCTCTCTGTGTCTCACCAGAGTGATGGTTCCTCTGCGTTCCTCTCTGTGTCTCACCAGAGTGATGGTTCCTCTGCGTGTTCCACTCTGTGTCTCACCAGAGTGATGGGTCCTCTGTGTGTTCCTCTCTGTGTCTCACCAGAGCTGTGGGTCCTCTGTGTGTTCCTCTCTGTGTCTCACCAGAGTGATGGTTCCTCTCTGTGTTACTCTCTGTGTCTCACCAGAGCTGTGGGTCCTCTGTGTGTTCCTCTCTGTGTCTCACCAGAGTGATGGTTCCTCTGTGTGTTCCTCTCTGTGTCTCACCAGAGTGATGGTTCCTCTGTGTGTTCCTCTCTGTGTCTCACTAGAGCTGTGGGTCCTCTGTGTGTTCCTCTCTGTGTCTCACCAGAGCTGTGGGTCCTCTGTGTGTTCCTCTCTGTGTCTCACCAGAGCTGTGGGTCCTCTGTGTGTTCCTCTCTGTGTCTCACCAGAGTGATGATTCCTCTGTGTGTTCCTCTCTGTGTCTCACCAGAGTGATGGTTCCTCTGTGTGTTCCTCTCTGTGTCTCACTAGAGCTGTGGGTCCTCTGTGTGTTCCTCTCTGTGTCTCACCAGAGCTGTGGGTCCTCTGTGTGTTCCTCTCTGTGTCTCACCAGAGTGATGGGTCCTCTATGTGTTCCTCTCTGTGTCTCACCAGAGCTGTGGGTCCTCTGTGTGTTCCTCTCTGTGTCTCACCAGAGCTGTGGGTCCTCTGTGTGTTCCTCTCTGTGTCTCACCAGAGTGATGGTTCCTCTGTGTGTTCCTCTCTGTGTCTCACCAGAGCTGTGGGTCCTCTGTGTGTTCCTCTCTGTGTCTCACCAGAGTGATGGTTCCTCTGTGTGTTCCTCTCTGTGTCTCACCAGAGTGATGGTTCCTCTGTGTGTTCCTCTCTCTGTCTCACCAGAGTGATGGTTCCTTTGTGTGTTCCTCTCTGTGTCTCACCAGAGTGATGGTTCCTCTGTGTGTGCCTCTCTGTGTCTCACCAGAGTGATGGGTCCTCTGTGTGTTCCTCTCTGTGTCTCACCAGAGCTGTGGGTCCACTGTGTGTTCCTCTCTGTGTCTCACCAGAGCTGTGGGTCCTCTGTGTGTTCCTCTCTGTGTCTCACCAGAGCTGTAGGTCCTCTGTGTGTTCCTCTCTGTGTCTCACCAGAGCTATGGGTCCTCTGTGTGTTCCTCTCTGTGTCTCACCAGAGCTGTGGGTCCTCTGTGTGTTCCACTCTGTGTCTCACCAGAGTGATGGGTCCTCTGTGTGTTCCTCTCTGTGTCTCACCAGAGCTGTGGGTCCTCTGTGTGTTCCTCTCTGTGTCTCACCAGAGTGATGGTTCCTTTGTGTGTTCCTCTCTGTGTCTCACCAGAGTGATGGTTCATCTGTGTGTTCCTCTCTGTGTCTCACCAGAGTGATGGTTCATCTGTGTGTTCCTCTCTGTGTCTCACCAGAGTGATGGTTCCTCTGTGTGTTCCTCTCTGTGTCTCACCAGAGTGATGGTTCATCTGTGTGTTCCTCTCTGTGTCTCACCAGAGTGATGGGTCCTCTGTGTGTTCCTCTCTGTGTCTCACCAGAGTGATGGTTCCTCTGCGTTCCTCTCTGTGTCTCACCAGAGTGATGGTTCCTCTGCGTGTTCCACTCTGTGTCTCACCAGAGTGATGGGTCCTCTGTGTGTTCCTCTCTGTGTCTCACCAGAGCTGTGGGTCCTCTGTGTGTTCCTCTCTGTGTCTCACCAGAGTGATGGTTCCTCTCTGTGTTACTCTCTGTGTCTCACCAGAGCTGTGGGTCCTCTGTGTGTTCCTCTCTGTGTCTCACCAGAGTGATGGTTCCTCTGTGTGTTCCTCTCTGTGTCTCACCAGAGTGATGGTTCCTCTGTGTGTTCCTCTCTGTGTCTCACTAGAGCTGTGGGTCCTCTGTGTGTTCCTCTCTGTGTCTCACCAGAGCTGTGGGTCCTCTGTGTGTTCCTCTCTGTGTCTCACCAGAGCTGTGGGTCCTCTGTGTGTTCCTCTCTGTGTCTCACCAGAGCTGTGGATCCTCTGTGTGTTCCTCTCTGTGTCTCACCAGAGCTGTGGGTCCTCTGTTTGTTCCTCTCTGTGTCTCACCAGAGTGATGGTTCCTCTCTGTGTTACTCTCTGTGTCTCACCAGAGCTGTGGGTCCTCTGTGTGATCCTCTCTGTGTCTCACCAGAGCTGTAGGTCCTCTGTGTGTTCCTCTCTGTGTCTCACCAGAGCTGTGGGTCTGCTGTGTGTTCCTCTCTGTGTCTCACCAGAGCTGTGGGTCCTCTGTGTGTTCCTCTCTGTGTCTCACCAGAGTGATGGGTCCTCTGTGTGTTCCTCTCTGTGTCTCACCAGAGCTGTGGGTCCTCTGTGTGTTCCTCTCTGTGTCTCACCAGAGTGATGGGTCCTCTGTGTGTTCCTCTCTGTGTCTCACCAGAGCTGTGGGTCCTCTGTGTGTTACTCTCTGTGTCTCACCAGAGTGATGGTTCCTCTGTGTGTTCCTCTCTGTGTCTCACTAGAGCTGTGGGTCCTCTGTGTGTTCCTCTCTGTGTCTCACCAGAGCTGTGGGTCCTCTCTGTGTTCCTCTCTGTGTCTCACCAGAGTGATGGTTCCTCTCTGTGTCTCACCAGAGTGATGGTTTCTCTGCGTTCCTCTCTGTGTCTCACCAGAGCTGTGGGTCCTCTGTGTGTTCCTCTCTGTGTCTCACTAGAGCTGTGGGTCCTCTGTGTGTTCCTCTCTGTGTCTCACCAGAGCTTTTGGTCCTCTGTGTGTTCCTTTCTGTGTCTCACCAGAGTGATGGGTCCTCTGTGTGTTCCTCTCTGTGTCTCACCAGAGTGATGGTTCCTCTGTGTGTTCCTCTCTGTGTCTCACCAGAGTGATAGTTCCTCTGTGTGTTCCTCTCTGTGTCTCACCAGAGTGATGGTTCCTCTGTGTGTTCCTCTCTGTGTCTCACTAGAGCTGTGGGTCCTCTGTGTGTTCCTCTCTGTGTCTCACCAGAGCTGTGGGTCCTCTGTGTGTTCCTCTCTGTGTCTCACTAGAGCTGTGGGTCCTCTGTGTGTGCCTCTCTGTGTCTCACCAGAGCTGTGGGTCCTCTGTGTGTTCCTCTCTGTGTCTCACCCGAGTGATGGGTCCTCTGTGTGTTCCTCTCTGTGTCTCACCAGAGTGATGGTTCCTCTGTGTGTTCCTCTCTGTGTCTCACCAGAGTGATGGTTCCTCTGTGTGTTCCTCTCTGTGTCTCACCAGAGTGATGGTTCCTCTGTGTGTTCCTCTCTGTGTCTCACTAGAGTTGTGGGTCCTCTGTGTGTTCCTCTCTGTGTCTCACCAGAGCTGTGGGTCCTCTGTGTGTTCCTCTCTGTGTCTCACCAGAGTGATGGGTCCTCTATGTGTTCCTCTCTGTGTCTCACCAGAGCTGTGGGTCCTCTGTGTGTTCCTCTCTGTGTCTCACCAGAGCTGTGGGTCCTCTGTGTGTTCCTCTCTGTGTCTCACCAGAGTGATGGTTCCTCTGTGTGTTCCTCTCTGTGTCTCACCAGAGCTGTGGGTCCTCTGTGTGTTCCTCTCTGTGTCTCACCAGAGTGATGGTTCCTCTGTGTGTTCCTCTCTGTGTCTCACCAGAGTGATGGTTCCTCTCTGTGTCTCACCAGAGTGATGGTTTCTCTGCGTTCCTCTCTGTGTCTCACCAGAGCTGTGGGTCCTCTGTGTGTTCCTCTCTGTGTCTCACTAGAGCTGTGGGTCCTCTGTGTGTTCCTCTCTGTGTCTCACCAGAGCTTTTGGTCCTCTGTGTGTTCCTTTCTGTGTCTCACCAGAGTGATGGGTCCTCTGTGTGTTCCTCTCTGTGTCTCACCAGAGTGATGGTTCCTCTGTGTGTTCCTCTCTGTGTCTCACCAGAGTGATAGTTCCTCTGTGTGTTCCTCTCTGTGTCTCACCAGAGTGATGGTTCCTCTGTGTGTTCCTCTCTGTGTCTCACTAGAGCTGTGGGTCCTCTGTGTGTTCCTCTCTGTGTCTCACCAGAGCTGTGGGTCCTCTGTGTGTTCCTCTCTGTGTCTCACTAGAGCTGTGGGTCCTCTGTGTGTGCCTCTCTGTGTCTCACCAGAGCTGTGGGTCCTCTGTGTGTTCCTCTCTGTGTCTCACCCGAGTGATGGGTCCTCTGTGTGTTCCTCTCTGTGTCTCACCAGAGTGATGGTTCCTCTGTGTGTTCCTCTCTGTGTCTCACCAGAGTGATGGTTCCTCTGTGTGTTCCTCTCTGTGTCTCACCAGAGTGATGGTTCCTCTGTGTGTTCCTCTCTGTGTCTCACTAGAGTTGTGGGTCCTCTGTGTGTTCCTCTCTGTGTCTCACCAGAGCTGTGGGTCCTCTGTGTGTTCCTCTCTGTGTCTCACCAGAGTGATGGGTCCTCTATGTGTTCCTCTCTGTGTCTCACCAGAGCTGTGGGTCCTCTGTGTGTTCCTCTCTGTGTCTCACCAGAGCTGTGGGTCCTCTGTGTGTTCCTCTCTGTGTCTCACCAGAGTGATGGTTCCTCTGTGTGTTCCTCTCTGTGTCTCACCAGAGCTGTGGGTCCTCTGTGTGTTCCTCTCTGTGTCTCACCAGAGTGATGGTTCCTCTGTGTGTTCCTCTCTGTGTCTCACCAGAGTGATGGTTCCTCTGTGTGTTCCTCTCTGTGTCTCACCAGAGTGATGGTTCCTTTGTGTGTTCCTCTCTGTGTCTCACCAGAGTGATGGTTCCTCTGTGTGTGCCTCTCTGTGTCTCACCAGAGTGATGGGTCCTCTGTGTGTTCCTCTCTGTGTCTCACCAGAGCTGTGGGTCCTCTGTGTGTTCCTCTCTGTGTCTCACCAGAGCTGTGGGTCCTCTGTGTGTTCCTCTCTGTGTCTCACCAGAGCTGTAGGTGCTCTGTGTGTTCCTCTCTGTGTCTCACCAGAGCTATGGGTCTGCTGTGTGTTCCTCTCTGTGTCTCACCAGAGCTGTGGGTCCTCTGTGTGTTCCTCTCTGTGTCTCACCAGAGTGATGGGTCCTCTGTGTGTTCCTCTCTGTGTCTCACCAGAGCTGTGGGTCCTCTGTGTGTTCCTCTCTGTGTCTCACCAGAGTGATGGGTCCTCTGTGTGTTCCTCTCTGTGTCTCACCAGAGCTGTGGGTCCTCTGTGTGTTCCTCTCTGTGTCTCACCAGAGTGATGGTTCCTCTGTGTGTTCCTCTCTGTGTCTCACTAGAGCTGTGGGTCCTCTGTGTGTTCCTCTCTGTGTCTCACCAGAGCTGTGGGTCCTCTCTGTGTTCCTCTCTGTGTCTCACCAGAGTGATGGTTCCTCTCTGTGTCTCACCAGAGTGATGGTTCCTCTGTGTGTTCCTCTCTGTGTCTCACGAGAGCTGTGTGTCCTCTGTGTGTTCCTCTCTGTGTCTCACTAGAGCTGTGGGTCCTCTGTGTGTTCCTCTCTGTGTCTCACCAGAGCTGTGGGTCCTCTGTGTGTTCCTCTCTGTGTCTCACCAGAATGATGGGTCCTCTGTGTGTTCCTCTCTGTGTCTCACCAGAGTGATGGTTCCTCTGTGTGTTCCTCTCTGTGTCTCACCAGAGTGATGGTTCCTCTGTGTGTTCCTCTCTGTGTCTCACCAGAGTGATGGTTCCTCTGTGTGTTCCTCTCTGTGTCTCACCAGAGTGATGGTTCCTCTGTGTGTTCCTCTCTGTGTCTCACCAGAGCTGTGGGTCCTCTGTGTGTTCCTCTCTGTGTCTCACCAGAGTGATGGTTCCTCTGTGTGTTCCTCTCTGTGTCTCACCAGAGTGATGGTTCCTCTGTGTTCCTCTCTGTGTCTCACCAGAGTGATGGTTCCTCTGTGTGTTCCTCTCTGTGTCTCACTAGAGCTGTGGGTCCTCTCTGTGTTCCTCTCTGTGTCTCACCAGAGCTGTGGGTCCTCTGTGTGTTCCTCTCTGTGTCTCACCAGGGCTGTGGGTCCTCTGTGTGTTCCTCTCTGTGTCTCACCAGAGTGATGGTTCCTCTGTGTGTTCCTCTCTGTGTCTCACCAGAGCTGTGGGTCCTCTGTGTGTTCCTCTCTGTGTCTCACCAGAGTGATGGTTCCTCTGTGTGTTCCTCTCTGTGTCTCACCAGAGTGATGGTTCCTTTGTGTGTTCCTCTCTGTGTTTCACCAGAGTGATGTGTCCTCTGTGTGTTCCTCTCTGTGTCTCACCAGAGTGATGGTTCCTCTGTGTGTTCCTCTCTGTGTCTCACCAGAGCTGTGGGTCCTCTGTGTGTTCCTCTCTGTGTCTCACCAGAGCTGTGGGTCCTCTGTGTGTTCCTCTCTGTGTCTCACCAGAGTGATGGTTCCTTTGTGTGTTCCTCTCTGTGTCTCACCAGAGTGATGGTTCATCTGTGTGTTCCTCTCTGTGTCTCACCAGAGTGATGGTTCATCTGTGTGTTCCTCTCTGTGTCTCACCAGAGTGATGGTTCCTCTGTGTGTTCCTCTCTGTGTCTCACCAGAGTGATGGTTAATCTGTGTGTTCCTCTCTGTGTCTCACCAGAGTGATGGGCCCTCTGTGTGTTCCTCTCTGTGTCTCACCAGAGTGATGGTTCCTCTGTGTGTTCCTCTCTGTGTCTCACCAGAGCTGTGGGTCCTCTGTGTGTTCCTCTCTGTGTCTCACCAGAGTGATGGTTCCTCTGTGTGTTCCTCTCTGTGTCTCACCAGAGTGATGGTTCCTCTGTGTGTTCCTCTCTGTGTCTCACCAGAGTGATGGTTCCTCTGTGTGTTCCTCTCTGTGTCTCACTAGAGCTGTGGGTCCTCTCTGTGTTCCTCTCTGTGTCTCACCAGAGCTGTGGGTCCTCTGTGTGTTCCTCTCTGTGTCTCACCAGGGCTGTGGGTCCTCTGTGTGTTCCTCTCTGTGTCTCACCAGAGTGATGGTTCCTCTGTGTGTTCCTCTCTGTGTCTCACCAGAGCTGTGGGTCCTCTGTGTGTTCCTCTCTGTGTCTCACCAGAGTGATGGTTCCTCTGTGTGTTCCTCTCTGTGTCTCACCAGAGTGATGGTTCCTTTGTGTGTTCCTCTCTGTGTTTCACCAGAGTGATGTGTCCTCTGTGTGTTCCTCTCTGTGTCTCACCAGAGTGATGGTTCCTCTGTGTGTTCCTCTCTGTGTCTCACCAGAGCTGTGGGTCCTCTGTGTGTTCCTCTCTGTGTCTCACCAGAGCTGTGGGTCCTCTGTGTGTTCCTCTCTGTGTCTCACCAGAGTGATGGTTCCTTTGTGTGTTCCTCTCTGTGTCTCACCAGAGTGATGGTTCATCTGTGTGTTCCTCTCTGTGTCTCACCAGAGTGATGGTTCATCTGTGTGTTCCTCTCTGTGTCTCACCAGAGTGATGGTTCCTCTGTGTGTTCCTCTCTGTGTCTCACCAGAGTGATGGTTAATCTGTGTGTTCCTCTCTGTGTCTCACCAGAGTGATGGGCCCTCTGTGTGTTCCTCTCTGTGTCTCACCAGAGTGATGGTTCCTCTGCGTTCCTCTCTGTGTCTCACCAGAGTGATGGTTCCTCTGCGTTCCTCTCTGTGTCTCACCAGAGCTGTGGGTCCTCTGTGCGTTCCTCTCTGTGTCTCACCAGAGCTGTGGGTTGTCTGTTGCAATGTGATTGATGCTACTGTAGATTCTAGGCTGGAGACTTTCTGAAGTTGCTCAGTGTTTTGCACCAGACTACGCCATGTACTGAACACTAGTGTTAGATGGCGGTAACAAAAACATATTCTTTAGAGTCTTTCTGATGTTGTTAGCATACAGTCAGCAGTCTTAACATGTCCATGGGCAAAGTCATCAACAAAAAGCATCAACAAAAAAGCATATTTGGACTATTGTACTTGAACTTGTTTACAACTCCCTGGGGTCGTTTCATTTCAGCAAGCCATGACACCCACCCTCTGCTGAGAGTCGACATCCTCTTTCTTGTTCATTTTGAGGTGGAAAGACTCCCTGTCCATTGTTGAGCAATTGCATTTCTCTGACTTTCTAAGTCCAGGTGCAACTTCATTGATGATACTGTGTCTTGTCTGGAATGTGATGAAAGTGATGAAAAACAACCCTGAATAACTTTAAGTCCTTTGAGTTAACACTTCACACATCAGTCTCTGGCTATCTTTCACTCATTGCTGTACTGCATCCATTTCTTTGACATCATAAGAGCAGTGTAGATAGGACGCAAGGCAGAGGTGAAATGAGAAGGTGAGGCAGGTCTGCCATTTAAATGTCCATCTCCATCTTAATTGACAAGATTATTACAAGGTTGAAGTGAAGGATGAAAGATAATTAGAGGTGTGTGAGATTGTGTGTGTAGGAGGTGTGTGTGTGTGTGGGGGGGGGGGGGGCGTGTGTGTGTGTGTGCGTGTGTGTGTGTGTGTGTGTAGGGGGGGGGCGTATGTGTGTGTGTGTGTGTGTGTGTGGGGCGGTGCGTGTGTGTGTGTGTGTGGGGGTGTGTGTGTGTGGGGGGGGGGGCGTGTGTGTGTGTAGGGGGGGGGGGGGGGGGGGGGCGTATGTGTGTGTGTGCGTGGGGGGGGGGGGGGGGGGGGTGCGTGTGTGTGTGTGTGAGAATGAGTGGCCTAATGCTCCTCTTTCATCACAGCAGGTGTGTGCGTGTGTGTATATTTGTAATGAATGACTACATGCCGGGTCATTTTCTCCTGTGTAAACTTGGCTCAAAACATGTCTTTCCCCCTCAAACACATATGGTCTGTCCCCCTTAGTAGTATGAGACGCTATCTCACCCTTACCGACAGTCTAAGCACAACATCATAATAAGTTACACTGTCAGTGGCTCGTGTCAAAAAATCCAGAGAACTTTACGTCAGGTAAGTAGCTATCCACACTGAAAAATCCACCAAAGAGAGGAACAGCAGACAAAGAATGGTGAGAAACAGGCAAATAATATAGAAATCAAGGTAGTGAAATAAACCTCTCTGTTCAGTCTGTCCATTGTTCTGTTTGCTGGGTCAGACTGCTGAGTCCAGAGGATGTGACTCATTCATTCAGCCCCCAGGGTCTTCTCTCTCCTCTTCTCAAATCTCCTTCTCTTCTTCTTTCTTTCATTCTTTCTTTCTAACGGTCCCGCTTGCTCTATCTGTTGCTCTTTCCTACAACAGCTGTGAGGCAGGGTTAGGGTCGAGTTAGAACACACACACACACACACACACACACACACACACACACACACACACACACACACACACACACACACACACACACACACACACACACACACACACACACACACACACACACACACACACACACACACACACAGGGATCTGCTACTGTTAGGCTTGAATGCAGCTGAGATGAGGGAGACACAGGGCTGTATTTTCCCATGCCAACAGTTGGCTGCTGGATACGTCCATGACTGAGGAGAAAGACCTCTGCCTCCCCCTATGTCGCCCGCCTGGCCCAATGTCCCTGTCCACTCTCCTGCTGGGGCACTGAATGGACTGCCTGTGTGGTTTGTGTGTGTGTGTGTGTGTGTGTGTGTGTGTGTGTGTGTGTGTGTGTGTGTGTGTGTGTGTGTGTGTGTGTGTGTGTGTGTGTGTGTGTGTGTGTGTGTGTGTGTGTGTGTGTGTGTGTGTGTGTGTGTGTGTGTGTCTGTGTGTGTCTGTGTGTGTGTGATAATAGCCAATCACAGGAGGGGTTCTGTCATTCAGCCATCAGCCATTCAGCCCCAACAACCGGCCCCCGGCCCCCGGCCCCCAAGCTCTAGACAAGTCATCTATCTTCAAACTCGGAGCTCCCCAGTCTCTCACTGGGAAAGCTTCTCTATTTCTCTCCTTTCTTCTATTTTTTATCCATGTTTTATGAATGTGTCTCTGTCTCTCTTTTTATCTCTGTTTCTCTCCGTCGCTCTCCACATCTTTTTCTCTATATCTCCCTCTCTTTTCTCTATATCTCTCTCTCTTTTTCTCTATACCTCCCTCTCTTTTCTCTATATCTCCCTCTCTTTTTCTCTATATCTCCCTCTCTTTTCTCTATATCTCCCTCTCTTTTCTCTATATCTCCCTCTCTTTTTCTCTATATCTCCCTCTCTTTTTCTCTATATCTCCCTCCCTTCCCTCTATAACCCTGTGTCCATCCAGTCCCTGAGTTTGTAAAGAGCCTTCCCTGCAGAGGGAGTTGAAAGCATTCTTCTCACTCCCATGTCATCAAGATCTATTTAATAACTGTCCCAATAAAGTCAACAATTGGCCCAAAATCTCCTCCTCCATCCTCTCCATCCCCGCCCAGCGGCCCCCTCCCTGAGTGGTGATGAATGGGGCCATCAGGAAGGCCAGCTGCCCCGGAGGTGAGCAGGCTGCCCCCGGCCAGGCCGCCGGGCGAGAAGGAGGAAGAGAACAAGGGGAGGAGGGGAATGGAGGAAGGAGTGGAGCCCAGTGTTGGGCCAGCATGCCAAGGCTCACACTGGGCTGAGATCGGAAGGGAGAGGACTAGTGGAAACAGAGAGGAGGGAGGGAGGGATGGGGAGAGGGCAGGCCGAACAGAGGGATACAGGATACACACACAAACGGGCGCCAGTCCCAGCGCCAACAACTCAACAGGCAATATGGATACACTCACAACATGTTGGTGCCCACTGCTCACGGCTGCAGGCTCGTGACTTTCCACACAGAGCTACCTCTCTTGACCTGCACCTAACTACTGTCATTTTGATTGATGTTTTTAAGTGAAATGTCATCTTTCATTCCATCTACCACCATAGAGGATCATGTGTGCATATTATCTCCTGTTCAGGTCAGAGGTAATTACATGAGAATAGTGTGTTTCAGATTGAATACATGTTATGCGTGCCACAATCTTCTATAGCATGCCTCAGGGTACATAGTCTTAGCATGCTAGGAGGTACGATCTTCAGAACACAATAGAGCACAGAACATATGCATACATTTTGCAACATGACCTGTGTCTTACTCTCCCCATTAAGATGATGTAATGCCTATGGTACACATATATTCATCATGGTTTCGTTAAATACCTACAGGATGAGAAAATGAACGAGAGGGAGAGAGAGCCAGAGAGAGAGGGAGAGAGAGAGAGAGGGAGGGAGAGAGAGAGAGAGAGAGAGAGAGAGAGAGGGAGAGAGGGAGAGAGGGAGAGAGGGAGAGAGTGAGTGAGTGAGTGAGTGAGTGAGAGAGTGAGTGAGTGAGTGAGTGAGTGAGTGAGTGAGTGAGTGAGTGAGTGAGTGAGTGAGTGAGTGAGTGAGTGAGTGACTGAGTGATTGATTGAGTACAGTAAACTACAGTAAATCCGCTAGAATACGTTTATAGAATTAGTAATACATTCACAATTACAGCGGACTAGGCATGGTCATACCCCGCAAGCAAGCAGAAAGGATGTCTACCACACAGCTGGCCATTTACAAATGAATACTAACAAGAAAACTGTTCAAATAGAATGGATCAGGATGACTGGCATGCATAAGGCTTTGGTTAAGGGTCTCCAACACATCCTCACTGCGCCCACACACACGTACATGACATATGTGATCCTCTCCAATGCTGGCGCCTGCCAAATACCTAGCCATGCAGCCCCCTATTAATTTATACAGTAGCACGGTGCTGCTTGTATAGCTACTGCCAGAAGCTAGCTGTTAGCTGTCCACTGTATAGAGAAAAATAGAGAGAGAGACAAAATAGACAGACAGACAGACAGACAGACAGACAGACAGACAGACAGACAGACAGACAGACAGACAGACAGACAGACAGACAGACAGACAGACAGACAGACAGACAGACAGAGTTGAAGTCGGAAGTTTACATACACCTTAGAGTTTTTCACAATTCCTGACATTTAATCCTAGTAAAAATTCCCTGTCTTAGGTCAGTTAGGATCACCACTTTATTTTAAGAATGTGAAATGTCAGAATAATAGTAGAGAGAATGATTTATTTCAGCTTTTATTTATTTCATCACATTCCCAGTGGGTCAGAAGATTACATACACTCAATTAGTATTTGGTAGCATTGCCTTTAAATTGTTTAACTTGGGTCAAACATTTCAGGTAGCCTTCCACAAGCTTCCCACAATAAGTTGGGTGAGTTTTGGCCCATTACTCCTGACGGAGCTGGTGTAACTGGGTCAGGTTTGTAGGCCTCCTTGCTCGCACACGCTTTTTCAGTTCTGCCCAAAAATGTTCTATAGGATTGAGGTCAGGGCTTTGTGATGACCACTCCAATATCTTGACTTTGTTGTCCTTAAGCCATTTTGCCACAACTTTGGAAGTATGCTTGGTGTCATTGTCCATTTGGAAGACCCATTTGCGACCAAGCTTTAACTTCCTGACTGATGTCTTGAGATGTTGCTGCAATATATCGACATAATTTTCTTTCGTCATGATGCCATCTATTTTGTGAAGCGCACCAGTCCCTCCTGCAGCAAAGTGTAACAGTATAACTTTAAACCGTCCCCTCGCCCCGACACGGGCGCGAACCAGGGACCCTTTGCACACATCAACAACAGTCACCCACGAAGCATCGTTACCCATCGCTCCACAAAAGCCGCGGCCCTTGCAGAGCAAGGTGCAACACTACTTCTAGGTTTCAGAGCAAGTGACGTAACTGATTGAAACGCTAGTAGCGCGTACCCGCTAACTAGCTAGCCATTTCACATCCGTTACACTCACCCCCCTTTCAACCTCCTCCTTTTCCGCAGCAACCAGTGATCCGGGTCAACAGCATCAATGTAACAGTATAACTTTAAACCGTCCCCTCGCCCCGACCTCGGGCGCGAACCAGGGAACTTCTGCACACATCAACAACGGTCGCCCACGAAGCATCGTTACCCATCGCTCCACAAAGGCCACGGCCCTTGCAGAGCAAGGTGCAACACTACTTCTAGGTTTCAGAGCAAGTGACGCAACTGATTGAAACGCTAGTAGCGCGTACCCGCTAACTAGCTAGCAATTTCACATCCGTTACAAAAGCACCCCCACAACATGATACTGCCATCCCCGTAGCCCGTGCTTCATGGTTGGGATGGTGTTCTTCAGCTTGCAAGCCTCCCCCTTTTTCCTCCAAACATAATGATGGTCATTATGGCCAAACAGTTCTATTTTTGTTTCATCAGACCAGAGGACATTTCTCCAAAAAGTATGATCTTTGTCCCCATGTGCAGTTGCAAACCGTAGTCTGGCTTTTTTAGGGCGGTTTTGGAGCAGTGGCTTCTTCCTTGCTGAGCGGCCTTTCAGGTTATGTCGATATAGGACTCGTTTTACTGTGGATATAGATACTTTTGTACCTGTTTCTTCCAGCATCTTCACAAGGTCCTTTGCTGTTGTTCTGGGATTGATTTGCACTTTTCGCACCAAAGTACGTTCATCTCTAGAAGACAGAACGCGTCTCCTTCCTGAGCGGAATGACGGCTGTGTGGTCCCATGGTGTTAATAAGTGCGTACTATTGTTTGTACAGGTGAACGTTGTACCTTCAGGCATTTGGCAATTGCTCCCAAGGATGAACCAGACTTGTGGAGGTCTACAATTGTTTTCTGAGGTCTTGGCTGATTTCTTTTGATTTTCCCATGATGTCAAGCAAAGAGGCACTGAGTTTGAAGGTAGGCCTTGAAATACATCCACAGGTACACCTCCAATTTACTCAAATTATGTCAATTAGCCTAACAGAAGCTTCTAAAGCCATGACATAATTTTCTGGAATTTTCCAAGCTGTTTAAAGGCACAGTCAACTTAGTGTATGTAAACTTCTGACCCGCTAGAATTGTGATACAGTGAATTATAAATTAAATAATCTGTCTGTAAACAATTGTTGGAAAAATTACTTGTGTCATGCACAAAGTAGATGTCCTAACCGTGTGGTTGAAAAATGACTCCAACCTAAGTGTATGTAAACTTCTGACTTCAACTGTAGATAGAGAGATAGATAGATAGAGAAAATCGTGAGAGAGAGCAAGAGAGCAAGACAGAGAGAAAGAATTGAAAATTGAAATTGAAGTTGAGAGAGAAAGACAGAGAGAATAGGGAGAAATAGAGAGATAGATAGACAGATAGAGGGAGAGAGAGAAAATAGAGAGAGAGCGAGAGAGAGAGAGAGAGAGAGAGAGAGAGAGAGAGAGAGAGAGAGAGAGAGAGAGAGAGAGAGAGAGAAGGTTAATACAAATCAATAGGTAGGAAGAAGCAGAAAGATACTTTATGGAAGAGAGGGAGGAAGAGAGTGGAAGAGGGAGGAAGAGGGATAGGATATAGCAGACATTTCTTCTACACATCAATATGAGAGTAAAGGAAGGGAGGACAAAGTCAGGGATGAGGAGCGCTATTCAACAGGGGATGTGCATCAAGCCTGCACAAGCCATATGGCACTATTTGCTGTCCACGACATACACAACACATCACAACACTAAGTCTGCGTCAAAACGTCACAGAAACAGGGGGGCTGGAGTTACTCATGGATAGTTTACCCATAATTGCCTCCAACGACTAGGTTCGTCCTTGATTTGTTTTGATTCATCTTGGAGCTCCTGCTCTCCTCTCTGCCGGTGCAGCTCACAGACCAGACAGTTCTCTAGATAAAAACTCTTATCTCTCTCCAACTCACTTGCTCTCTTTACCTTCCCATCCTGACTCATTTGGGAACTGTTTATTTTCCTAAACAAGCTGTGCTGCCAGTAAGAATGCAGCAGAGCTCTGTGAAGATGGCTTCAAAAGGAAGAAGCCCTAAACTCTATCTGAGGGAGAGTAGTTTGTCTCTCCTCCTCTCCTATCCCCAGCCAGATCCCAGAGCCAGCCCAGCCGCAGCTGTGTTGAATATTTCCCTCTCTGTTCAGTTCATTTGGAGGTGATGTGAGGCCTGAGTCCTGTTAGCCCCCAGGACACAGTGGAGTGAACAGGGCTGGCTATCAAAGCAAAGCAGCAGAGCCACCCAGTCAGAAAGACTGGAACATGAGGAGGAATATAAGCCCATGACCACTGGGGCTACAGAGACAGGACATGACAGGCAGCTGGACAGAGATCAAACCATAGACATACACACCATGGGGTCAAACCCACCCAATCAGAGTGGTCTGTCTGGAGTAAGACTACTGTTTAAGTCTGGACATATAGGAGTCTTCATATCATATAAAGCAGTCACCTGACCTCTGAACTGACGGTCTTAGCCTTCCTTTGACCTTTACAACTCTCCCATTCACTCAGTGGTGGGAAAGATGAGGGGGGCCACGGTGTTCTGCCAATCCTCTCCTCCCTCTCTGTGGCTCAGACTGATAGCTGCTCAATCATTCATTAAAGCACAGGGCAGAGAAGCAGCAGAGGAATTTAAAAGGTGACTGTTTTCCTGTTGCTCACAGAGAAGAGAAGAGGGCTTCAGAAGGAGAGCAAGTGGGAAAATGAATAGAAAGATAGATGGGGATACTGTTGGTCACAACTCTGTGTATGCGTGTCAGGTAGTTAGAGAAACACACAGAGTAGCCAGTGTGGGGTGGGAGCCGTTCAATCAGAAGGAACTAATAGAGTAAATATGGAGTGAAGGACTCATCTCATCTCTCTCTTCTAGGCCCTCTCAGCCTCTCCCCTCAGCCTCTCCCCTCAGCCTCTCCCCTCAGCCTCTCCCCTCAGCCTCTCCCCTCAGCCTCTCCTCTCAGCCTCTCCCCTCAGCCTCTCCCCTCAGCCTCTCCCCTCAGCCTCTCCCCTCAGCCTCTCCTCTCAGCCTCTCCCCTCAGCCTCTCCCCTCAGCCTCTCCTCTCAGCCTCTCCCCTCAGCCTCTCCCCTCAGCCTCTCCCCTCAGCCTCTCCTCTCAGCCTCTCCTCTCAGCCTCTCCTCTCAGCCTCTCCCCTCAGCCTCTCCTCTCAGCCTCTCCCCTCAGCCTCTCCTCTCAGCCTCTCCCCTCAGCCTCTCCTCTCAGCCTCTCCCCTCAGCCTCTCCTCTCAGCCTCTCCTCTCAGCCTCTCCCCTCAGCCTCTCCCCTCAGCCTCTCCCCTCAGCCTCTCCTCTCAGCCTCTCCTCTCAGCCTCTCCTCTCAGCCTCTCCCCTCAGCCTCTCCCCTCAGCCTCTCCTCTCAGCCTCTCCCCTCAGCCTCTCCTCTCAACCTCTCCTCTCAACCTCTCCCCTCAGCCTCTCCTCTCAGCCTCTCCTCTCAGCCTCTCCTCTCAGCCTCTCCTCTCAACCTCTCCTCTCAGCCTCTCCCCTCAGCCTCTCCTCTCAACCTCTCCTCTCAGCCTCTCCTCTCAGCCTCTCCCCTCAGCCTCTCCTCTCAGCCTCTCCCCTCAGCCTCTCCTCTCAACCTCTCCTCTCAGCCTCTCCCCTCAGCCTCTCCTCTCAGCCTCTCCCCTCAGCCTCTCCCCTCAGCCTCTCCCCTCAGCCTCTCCTCTCAGCCTCTCCCCTCAGCCTCTCCTCTCAGCCTCTCCTCTCAGCCTCTCCCCTCAGCCTCTCCCCTCAGCCTCTCCCCTCAGCCTCTCCTCTCAGCCTCTCCTCTCAGCCTCTCCTCTCAGCCTCTCCCCTCAGCCTCTCCCCTCAGCCTCTCCTCTCAGCCTCTCCCCTCAGCCTCTCCTCTCAACCTCTCCTCTCAACCTCTCCCCTCAGCCTCTCCTCTCAGCCTCTCCTCTCAGCCTCTCCTCTCAGCCTCTCCTCTCAACCTCTCCTCTCAGCCTCTCCCCTCAGCCTCTCCTCTCAACCTCTCCTCTCAGCCTCTCCTCTCAGCCTCTCCCCTCAGCCTCTCCTCTCAGCCTCTCCCCTCAGCCTCTCCTCTCAACCTCTCCTCTCAACCTCTCCCCTCAGCCTCTCCTCTCAGCCTCAGCCTCCCCCTCTCAGCCTCCCCCTCATCCTCTCCTCTCAGCCTCCTCTCCTCTTAGCCTCTCCTCTCAGCCTCCCCTCCTCCTCTCAGTCTCTCCTCTCAGCCCCCTCCTCATCTCCTCTTAGCCTCTCTCATCAGCCTCTCCTCTCAGCCTCCACCCTCATCCTCTCCTCTTAGCCTCTCCTCTCAGCCTTCGCCCTCCTCTCCTCTCAGCCTCTCCCCTCAGCCTTTCCTCTCAGCCTTCCCCCTCCTCTCCTCTCAGCCTCTCCTCTCAATCTCTCCTCTCAGCCTCTCCTCTACACCAGCCCTAGGCTTAGCAGGTTGTGTCTCCAGGACAGGGATTTGGTACGGATATGACCACACAAGCTGCTCATTCACCAAAAAACAAAACAGTGGCCTAAATGGGCCAGCCTTACCGTGGCAGTGAAACCCTGAAACCAAGGAGCAGGCATCTCAGATAGGCCAGCCGTACGTACTGCTGCTTCTGCTGCTGCTGCTACTGTTGCTACTGCTGACACCTCTACTGCTATTACTGCTGCTAATGTTGCTACTGCTGCTGCTTCTGCTGCTACTACTGCTGACACTGCTACTGCTGTTACTGCTGCTAATGTTGCTACTGCTGCTACTGTTGCTACTGCTGTTACTGCTGCTAATGTTGCTACTGCTGCTGCTTCTGCTGCTGCTACTGCTGACACTGCTACTGCTGTTACTGCTGCTAATGTTGCTACTGCTGCTACTGTTGCTACTGCTGTTACTGCTGCTAATGTTGCTACTGCTGCTGCTTCTGCTGCTGCTACTGCTGACACTGCTACTGCTGTTACTGCTGCTAATGTTGCTACTGCTGCTACTGTTGCTACTGCTGTTACTGCTGCTAATGTTGCTACTGCTGCTACTGTTGCTACTGCTGTTACTGCTGCTACTGTTGCTACTGCTGCTACTGCTGCTCCTGCTGTTACTGCTGCTACTGTTTATACTGCTGTTACTGCTGCTGCTGCTGCTGCTTCTGCTACTACTACTACTGCTACTGCTACTGCTCATGCTGCTGCTGCTTCTGCTGACACTGCTACTGCTGTTACTGCTGCTAATGTTGCTACTGCTGCTACTGTTGCTACTGCTGTTACTGCTGCTAATGTTGCTACTGCTGCTACTGTTGCTACTGCTGTTACTGCTGCTACTGTTGCTACTGCTGCTACTGCTGTTACTGCTGCTACTGTTGCTACTGCTGTTACTGCTGCTGCTGCTGCTGCTTCTGCTACTACTACTACTGCTACTGCTACTGCTCATGCTGCTGCTGCTTCTGCTGACACTGCTACTGCTGTTACTGCTGCTACTGTTGCTACTGCTGTTACTGCTTCTACTGTTGCTACTGCTGTTACTGCTGCTGCTTCTGCTGCTGCTTCTACTGTTGCTACTGCTGTTACTGCTGCTGCTGCTGCTACTGCTGTTACTGCTGCTACTGTTGCTACTGCTGTTACTGCTGCTGCTTCTGCTGCTGCTACTGCTGACACTACTACTGCGGTTACTGCTGCTGCTTCTACTGTTGTTACTGCTACTGCTACTGCTACTACTTCTGCTACTGCTGCTAATGTTACTGCTACTACTGCTACTGCTGCTGCTACTACTGCTGCTATTGCTACTGCTGCTGCTGCTACTACTGCTGCTGCTACTACTGCTGCTGCTGCTGCTGCTACTGCTACTGCTGTTACTGCTAATGCTACTGCTACTACTAATGCTACTGCTACTACTTCTGCTACTGCTGCTGCTACTACTGCTACTGCCCACATCTTCCTGAGCTAAACCCAAGCTCACTTACTCCAATCCAGGGCGAGGCCCAAGGTGGAATTACTGAGTGTATCTATTGTAATCCTATTATATCACAACTGTACACGTGTACCAGAAAATTACACCCTGCTTATTCTGTTAGAGTTCAAGGGGTCAGTGACTTGGTACATTCTCGCAACTACTACCCTCAGGCTAGCTTTGAGGGCACGCACAGATACAGTGCTTTGGACAGGAATATAGCCACATACTTTATTTTAGAATTAACAACAGTTTTGGAATTTTAAAGCTGCACTATGCAGAAATCGCACCCCTTTTTCCTGGTTGCAAAAATTCTAATAGTAGGCCTAATTTCAGTTTATGCGACAAAACAAGCAAGTATAGTGTAGAGAATCATTGCAGCATCTAAACCGCTGTGAAATATATTTTCCGTAACCACAAATATTGTATTTTCATCTGTTTGAAGCTGGTGTACAAAACCACAAGTAAAATACACAAAAACTAAACTTACGAACGGGAGGCAGATCTACAGCTTCTTAGACTTGCTTTCAATGAGAATGACAGAACTATAACTCACATTTCTATGTGAATTTGGTCAGGTCAACCAAAACCATTGCAGCTTTAAAGGGAAACTCCTCTCAAAAACTGTCTTTTGGCATTTTGTTGATACAGCCCCAAAATGTTTTGCATGTCAGCAGTCAAGTACAAAAGAGAAATTAAAAAAGAAAAATAGTTTTTGAGTGGATTTCCCCTTTAAATAAATAACACACTCAAAGCTAGAATATCCGTCAGAGCCGCTGGCCTCACATATTCCACCCATCTTACAGATCTCTTTCAGTAATGTTCATGCGTACAGTCCAGCAGCAGAAAATCTAAAGATGATTGAGTGGTAATAACTACAGGCTATACAGTCAACATTGCATTAGAGTGGTGGACGGCTTGTTAAACCAAGCAGAAGGGTTGAACCCAAGATATCTATCTCCAATGTGAGGCGGGCTCTAATGGTGTCAAAGTCTATGAGTGTTACTCCTCCCAGAGCAGCACAGTGTGAGTGGCTAGTCAAGGTAAACGCTAGCGCTAAAGCTAATTACTGCTACCAGCCCAGTGAAGCGGAGTCTATCATCATATAGGACAATGAAAGGGTCAAGCAGAGTTATGGGCACACAAATAATTATCACACCTACAATACAGTAGTAGACGTATAATAAACTGCTTGTGGTCAAAGTGATAGCCAGTGATATCAGTTATCCAATGTCCGTATCCTACTGTAGGTTGTATCCTTTCACCTTTCCTACTCTCCCTTCTACACAGACACTCTAGAGTTTCACCATCCGTCTTCACTCTCTAGGGAGACTTCCAGGAAGACCTTTATAAATAGACTTTATATATAGACTGTGAGTCTCGCCGCCATAATTACCGTGCGCCATTGTGTGGTCTAAAGTATTATTAAACTGGTTGTTTGGATCCTGGATTGGATGAGCAGTGTTCCAAGACTTGCTGTATTGGCCATCACAGACACACCTCTGCCTGCTAACATTTCCATCTGAAAATGATCACTACGCCTCCATGAGAATATCATGTTCATGTTGCTGTCTGAATCATCTCTTGTATTTATCTCAATTCGCACATTATTTCCCCTTGCTTCCAGACTATCATTTAGTTTGGTACAGCAGGGGTAAATATAAGCCTCAACATCTGTCTGTTCGACTGAAGCAATGTTTCACTTTTGAATACCGATCTCTGTAGTACCATACATCGAGTGAAAGGTGCCCAGACACGATGAGACAACTTTTTCTGAGCCAGACGAAATCACCCATCAATCATGGACATATTCAAGTACATGTCAATAGAGAAAAAGTTCAAACAAAGGAAAATGCAGCTAGTGTACTGTCATTCCAGGCTCGATGTTTTGACGTAACTGAGTTATCTGAAGTTGTGACAAGAACGTTATCCAGCCTGCATAGCAACCATTTTGTTTAGAACTGACGACCAGTCCTTTTGCATAGCAACTATGCAAAAATAATTAAGGACTGGGTCGCGTCTGTAGCCACATGACCAAAATAACTAACAACCAGATTTTGGTCCGGAATATATTGTAGCTTCTGGTGGAAGAATGAAATTGTATGAATTGACTTATTAAAATAATGTTTTCATGAAAATATGTAATTCATTGTTATTTTAATATGTCAGTAACAGTTTTATAAAAACAATAAGGTATGCGAGGCAGCGCTGTATCATGAATACAGTCACAGGTAAATGGGTTGATGCCATCAAACCGAGCCAATATATCCTCCAAAAACCGGCTTCGAGGGCATTAACACTTTTATGAAACGGATTTTCAACATATTCAAATAGTGATTGACATATTTTCATTAAAAACATTATTTTGATGAATTTATTCATATTATTTCATCCTTCCACGATATAGTCCTGACACAAATCTAGGTTTGCCACCCAAGCCAGCTGGGTCGTTCGATCGATTGGTTCAGTTGCCAGAGACGCGACAAAGTCGTTCGCTCTAAATGTTCCGTTGCCATGATGGCTGATAACATTCTTATCCCTTGCTTGCTAGCTAGCCAACTTTGACTAACACAATCACGTCAATCAGAGCAGCCAGAATAACAGCAAAGTAGCTGCATTTGTGTTTGTTTAAGCTGTTTTATAGTGGTTGTTTTGGGACACATACATAACAATGAGCTAAGGGGGAGGAGTTGCAATCTACTGCAGAGATAGCCTGCAAAGTTCTGTCATACTTTCCAGGTCTATGCCCAAACAGTTCGAACTTCTAATTTTAAAAATTAATCTCTCCAGAAATAAGTCTCTCACTGTTGCCGCCTGCTACCGACCCCCCTCAGCTCCCAGCTGTGCCCTGGACACCATCTGTGAATTGATCGCTCCCCATCTAGCTTCAGAGTTTGTTCTGTTAGGTGACCTAAACTGGGATATGCTTAACACCCCGGCAGTCCTACAATCCAAGCTTGATGCCCTCAATCTCACACAAATCATCAAGGAACCCACCAGGTACAACCCTAAATCCGTAAACATGGGCACCCTAATAGACATTATCCTGACCAACCTGCCCTCCAAATACACCTCTGCTGTCTTCAATCAAGATCTCAGTGATCACTGCCTCATTGCCTGTATCCGCCACGGGTCCGCGGTCAAACGACCACCCCTCATCACTGTCAAACGCTCCCTAAAACACTTCTGCGAGCAGGCCTTTCTAATCGACCTGGCCCGGGTACCCTGGAAGGATATTGACCTCATCCCGTCAGTTGAGGATGCCTGGTCATTCTTTAAATGCTACTTCCTCACCATATTAGACAAGCATGCTCCGTTCAAAAAATGCAGAACCAAGAACAGATATAGCCCTTGGTTCACTCCAGACCTGACTGCCCTCGACCAGCACAAAAACATCCTGTGGCGAACTGCAATAGCATCGAAGAGCCCCCGCAATATGCAACTGTTCAGGGAAGTCAGGAACCAATACACGCAGTCAGTCAGGAAAGCAAAGGCCAGCTTTTTCAAGCAGAAATTTGCATCCTGTAGCTCTAACTCCAAAAAGTTCTGGGATACTGTAAAGTCCATGGAGAACAAGAGCACCTCCTCCCAGCTGCCCACTGCACTGAGGCTAGGTAACACGGTCACCACCGATAAATCCGTGATAATCGAAGACTTCAACAAGCATTTCTCAATGGCTGGCCATGCCTTCCTCCTGGCGACTCCAACCTTGGCCAACAGCCCCGCCCCCTCCGCTGCTACTCGCCCAAGCCTCCCCAGCTTCTCCTTTACCCAAATCCAGATAGCAGATGTTCTGAAAGAGCTGGAAAACCTGGACCCATACAAATCAGCTGGGCTTGACAATCTGGACCCCCTATTTCTGAAACTGTCCGCCGCCATTGTCGCACCCCCTATCACCAGCCTGTTCAACCTCTCCTTCGTATCATCTGAGATCCCCAAGGATTGGAAAGCTGCCGCGGTCATCCCCCTCTTCAAAGGGGGAGACACCCTGGACCCAAACTGTTACAGACCTATATCCATCCTGCCCTGCCTATCTAAGGTCTTCGAAAGCCAAGTCAACAAACAGATCACTGACCATCTCGAATCCCACCGTACCTTCTCCGCTGTGCAATCCGGTTTCCGAGCCGGTCATGGGTGCACCTCAGCCACGCTCAAGGTACTAAACGATATCATAACCGCCATCGATAAAAGACATTACTGTGCAGCCGTCTTCATCGACCTGGCCAAGGCTTTCGACTCTGTCAATCACCATATTCTTATCGGCAGACTCAGTAGCCTCGGTTTTTCTAATGACTGCCTTGCCTGGTTCACCAACTACTTTGCAGACAGAGTTCAGTGTGTCAAATCGGAGGGCATGTTGTCCGGTCCTCTGGCAGTCTCTATGGGGGTACCACAGGGTTCAATTCTCGGGCCGACTCTTTTCTCTGTATACATCAATGATGTTGCTCTTGCTGCGGGCGATTCCCTGATCCACCTCTACGCAGACGACACCATTCTATATACTTCCGGCATATACTTCCGGCCCTTCCTTGGACACTGTACTATCTAACCTCCAAACGAGCTTCAATGCCATACAACACTCCTTCCGTGGCCTCCAACTGCTCTTAAACGCTAGTAAAACCAAATGCATGCTTTTCAACCGTTCGCTGCCTGCACCCGCACGCCCGACTAGCATCACCACCCTGGACGGTTCCGACCTAGAATATGTGGACATCTATAAGTACCTAGGTGTCTGGCTAGACTGCAAACTCTCCTTCCAGACTCATATCAAACATCTCCAATCCAAAATCAAAGCAAGAATCGGCTTTCTATTCCGCAACAAAGCCTCCTTCACTCACGCCGCCAAACTTACCCTAGTAAAACTGACTATCCTACCGATCCTCGACTTCGGCGATGTCATCTACAAAATAGCTTCCAATACTCTACTCAGCAAACTGGATGCAGTTTATCACAGTGCCATTCGTTTTGTTACTAAAGCACCTTATACGACCCACCACTGCGACCTGTATGCCCTAGTCGGCTGGCCCTCGCTACATGTTCGTCGTCAGACCCACTGGCTCCAGGTCATCTACAAGGCTATGCTAGGTAAAGTGCCGCCTTATCTCAGTTCACTGGTCACGATGGCTACACCCACCCGCAACACGCGCTCCAGCAGGTGTATCTCACTGATCATCCCTAAAGCCAAAACCTCATTTGGACGCCTTTCCTTCCAGTTCTCTGCTGCCTGCGACTGGAACGAATTGCAAAAATCTCTGAAGTTGGAGACTTTTATCTCCCTCAACAACTTTAAAAATCTGCTATCCGAGCAGCTAACCGATCGCTGCAGCTGTACATAGTCCATCTGTAAACTACCCACCCAATTTACCTACCTCACCCCCCATGCTGCTTTTATTTATTTACTTTTCTGCTCTTTTGCACACCAGTATCTCTTCTTGCACATGATCATCTGATGATTTATCACTCCAGTGTTAATCTGCTAAATTGTAATTATTCGATTTATTGCCTACCTCATGCCTTTTGCACACATTGTATATAGATTCTCTTTTTTTTTTCTTTTTTTTTTTTTCTACCATGTTATTGACTTGTTTATTGTTTACTCCATGTGTAACTCTGTGTTGTCTGTTCACACTGCTATGCTTTATCTTGGCCAGGTCGCAGTTGCAAATGAGAACTTGTTCTCAACTAGCCTACCTGGTTAAATAAAGGTGAAATAAAAATTAAAAATTAAAAAATGATCTGCAATTTTCGCCTGGCATAGAACATTTGATCTCTCGTCATTCCACTGTTCAGAAGAGATAGCCAATTACAAGGCTAACACAATCACTTAAGACTGAAGCGGAAATGACAACAAACTACCTGCATTTCCTGTTTTTCTATTGACATGTCTTTGTATATATCCATAGAAATTATGCTGATTCTTGATTTCGACTGGCTGAGAAAAACTACCAGCCTGTCTGTCTTGTCCCGAATCCTGACACGTTCATTACCATAGGACAGCTGGAGATCTATTTTCAATATTAAGACAGTGTTGCAAATATCAGAGAGACAGACAGCAGGGTTATTACAAATATTCGCTGTTGAAAACCATTTGCTAGTCTAACAGAAATGGGAGATAATGTCTAGATACTTTTTATAGTGGAGATCAAGTTTATATATTGTCTGGCTGGGCTGATGAGATAGCCGTTGTATAATGCTTAACTATGGGACAGTCAAACCTGACAGACTGTGGAGACTGTGGACTGTATGGCCTCTTTACTTTTTTTTTTAGGACAGACACCCTGTGCATTACCGAGAGTAACACTATTTTACAGAGAGCTGGAAATATGGCAATCATGTTGAAGGGTTACTCTGTGAGTGGCACTGCCCAGCTCTGTGTCACCTTACCATGTCCACTTTAATTGTATTCCATCCAATTCTATTTCATTCCTGTTGTAGCACTTTTACAAAGTAATTGCTACAGAGGACTTTAACAAGAACTATAACCTTAACTTGCTTCACAGTGAAAATACAAAGTGGTAGGACAGGGGAAAATACAGGGCTTTTTCTGTTTTTCAATGTGTCTGACTGTCTCTTTTCTCATTCTCACTCCTTGTGTTGCACCTCATTCCCGTGCTGTTTCAGACTCTTGTTCCTTTCCTCTAAAGTTTGACTCCTTGCAAATGGAAGCGGTGGAAAGCTGCCTATGTGTGTGTGTGTGTGTCAAAATCATATCAAATCAAATGTTATTTGTCACATGCGTCAAATACAACAGCGTCAAATACAACCTTACTGTGAAATGCTTACTTAAAAGCCCTTAACCAACATGCAGTTTTAAGAAAAATAAACTCAGTTAAGAAAATATTTACTAAATAAATTAAATTTAAAAAATATACTGTATATATATATATATAATAAAAATAAAGTAACACAATAAAATAGCAATAACTAGGCTATATATACAGGGAGTACCGGTACAGAGTCAATGTGTGGGGGTACAGGTTAGTCGTGGTAATTGAGGTGATATGTATATGTAGGTAGGGGTAAAGTGATAATGCAGAGATAATAAACAGCGAGTAGCAGCGTAAAAAAAGGGGGGGGGTCAATGTAAATAGTCTGGGTGGCCATTTGATTAACTGTTCAGCAGTCTTATGGCTTGGTGGTAGAAGCTGTTAAGGAGCCTTTTGGACCTAGACTTGGTGCTCCGGTACCGCTTGCCGTGCAGTAGCAGAGAGAACAGTCTATGACTTGGGTGGCTGGAGTCTTTGACAATTTTTAGGGCCTTCCTCTGACACCACCTGGAATAGAGGTCCTGGATGGCAGGAAGCTTGGCCGTACGTACTACCCTCTGTAGCGCCTTACGGTCAGATGCCGAGCAATTGCCATACCAGGCAGTGGTGCAACCAGTCAGGATGCTCTCGATGGTGCAGCTGTAGAACTTTTGGAGGATCTGAGGACCCATGCCAAACCTTTTCAGTCTCCTGAGGGGGAATAGGTGTGTGTGTGTGTGTGTGTGTGTGTGTGTGTGTGTGTGTGTGTGTGTGTGTGTGTGTGTGTGTGTGTGTGTGTGTGTGTGTGTGTGTGTGTGTGTGTGTGTGTGTGTGTGTGTGTGTGTGTGTGTGTGTGTGTGTGTGAGGTACTCCTCAGAGGTGGGTGAGGACTGTGAAAGGCCTCATTGTTGATGTCAGGGCAAGTCAGCATCAAAGGGTTGATTCATGTTCTGTAGGAGTCCCTCTCTCTAGACTCCCTGCCCCTGTACACCCACTGAGCCCAACTGTCTACCCCAGCACACAGTACAGAGCCACACACACGGCTCCACAGCCCACTGAAGACAGCCGTACTCACCACAGTTTACTATTTCAGCTCTGAGCCAAAGGAACAATATTTTTAATGGAGGTGTAAACGCCCAAGAGAGGTTAGGGGGGCAGGGAGTTACATGGTCTCCTGTGTGTGTGTGTGTGTGTGTGTGTGTGTGTGTGTGTGTGTGTGTGTGTGTGTGTGTGTGTGTGTGTGTGTGTGTGTGTGTGTGTGTGTGTGTGTGTGTGTGTGTGTGTGTGTGTGTGTGTGTGTGTGTGTGTGTGTGTGTGTGTGTGTGTGTGTGTGTGTGTGTGTGTGTGTGTGTGTGTGTGTGTGAGAGAGACCAGGTCTGGCTGTTCCATCCTGTTGGCTGAGGGATAGAGTGTGTGAGGGCCTCTTCTCTCTGAATCTTATTCAGGCAGCTGTTACACTGCCTCATTCTCCTCAGCCTCAAATGTGTTATTCATGACCAGCAACATTGAAAAAAAGACTCATATCTGAATAAACCTTTTTTTTTACTGTTTATTTCAGATGATATTTGCCTGATATTACCCTGAGAATAAATAGGACATCTTATACTGTATATTTCAAAGAATTCAACAGATTTTGTGCCAAACGTGTCTGCGTTATTGTAATGAGAATCCCGGTGATGCAACCCTCCTGTCCCCTCTAGCCAGGGAGGAGGGCAGACTACAGGCCTCACTGACGGCTTTAATTACACAGCCACAACCCATTAGCTAGACCTGGGAGTCTGTGTGTGTGTGTGCTTGTGTGTGTCTGCGTATGTATGTGTATGTCTGTGTGTGTTGTGTGTGTGTCTACATGTGTGCTTGTGTGTGTGTGTGTGTGTGTGTGTGTGTGTGTGTGTGTGTGTGTGTGTGTGTGTGTGTGTGTGTGTGTGTGTGTGTGTGTGTGTGTGTGTGTGTGTGTGTGTGTGTGTGTGTGTGTGTGTGTGTGTGTGTGTGTGTGTGTGTGTGTGTGTGTGTGTGTGTGAATGACTAAAGTCAGACACCAGGAGCTGCGCCTCCATGTCAAGAGGAGATTTAACAAGCTTTAATAATGAGCCTTAATGAGCTTAATTAGGCGTCATGTGATCTCCATGGAAACGCCGGAACCCTTCGGAACCCGACTCTGGGTGTCTGAGGCCGTTTCAATAGGATTACTGAGGCTAATGTCACTGAGACACAACACAGAAAACAAACAGACTGCAGAGGAGAAGAGGATGAAGAAGAGGGGATGAGGGAGGATGAGTAGGAAAACAGGGGGCTATGTCCCAACAGCACACGGACCTGGCTGAGGATAGGGAACATACCTACGGAGAGACAGGGAGGGGAGGACCAGAATAAACAGTAGGATTAGTGTCTCCTTCCCTATCTTCTCCACACCTTTCTCTATCCCACTGAAGACTATCCCACACAACCTGGCCGGGATGGCTGAATCATCCTCCTACACACCTCAGCGTTAATATAGCTCTCTTATCTTCTTCTATTCTCTCTCTCCTACAATTTTTCTCTCCTCTAACAATCTCCCTCCTCCTCACACTCTATCTCTTCTCTCCCCAGCAGAGGGAAGGGGGGAACAGATGGGATGATCATGCGATGAGTACCAGAGGGTCATGTGGACAGGACAGGGACAATGAGAGAGTGACTTTTCATACCACTGTGACATGGATTTACAATTCTTCCAATGATCATGGCTATTCCGTGCCACTAGTGTTAAGTGAAGTAGTTGACTAGCTAATCAGATGCGTGGCTTTCAGATCACTGACATCAAATATATAACACAATGTCAGGGATACATATAGTTTTCGGTAATTACAATTATTAATTGGTAATGAGGTTTCCGACAAGTGGACATACCAGTACTCACTCTGTTCAACTGCCCGACAGCTAGCAGTGAGGGAGGTGGTTTCATGGTGGTTGTCTGTGCACAGCTTATCCCAGTAATACCCACACAACATGTTAAAGCAATACGCATGTGCAAAATATGAAATTTGCTCAAAATAAGATACTTCAAGCTAGGAAAAGCAGTTGACCTTGTCCATTAACAGTGACTGGAGTCAGATAAGGCCATGTGCCTCAAGGATTGTAATGCCTTTGAATGGATGGAAAGAAAGGCATGAATGCCCTGGGGCCTTTCCTGAGCTTTTGATGCAGTTTTAGATGATTATTATGACTTTTTGCATAAAAACCACCAGAATCATTGAGAAAAAACAATACCTAACAAAAAATAATAACACTTTTTTTCAGTAACATTTTTTATTAGGCTTTTCATAACAGCTTTTTAAAAAGTATTATCACAGGATAGGCTCTGCCTACTCTGCCTACCCTGACTGCACTTCACTGACACAGGCATATCTGATGACCCTGTCTCTGACAAACCAGCCCCCAGAGAGGCTCCCAAACACAGATCCTCTTCCCAAGCAATGGATCATGGGATGTCAGCTGGGAGGTAGGTTCCAGGACACCGTCGTGCAGTGCACCCTGGGAGTTGCTGGGAAAGGAGAGGAGGGGGTTGAGGCGGGCAGGCGGGTGGGGGAGATAATGACCTAGGAGACTATACAGAGGTCAGTGAGGCCACCCAGGACAGAATGGGCATCATATGACCATTTCTGTAGATCTTACCATCCCCTTGATTTCAGGGGGTTTAGGGATGGTCCTTTTAAGGTGTCAAAGCAACCATTCTCCTCTATAACGTCTCCTCTGCCTATAACGTCTGCTCTTTCTTGACGTCTCCCCTCCATCTCTCCTCTCTCTCCTATCTATTGAGCGCAGCGCGGCGTCCTGCTGCTGTGGAATGAGGCAAAGGCCCATCATTATAAATCAGCCGGTTAAGAGGTATAAATATTGAAAGAGCTGCTCTGGATTCAAACTGGGCTCTCCATTAGGGGCCAGGACAAATGGCTGAGCACATGGCAACACAAAACAAATCAACACAACAAACTCTTTAGTGGCCGTATTCAAATCCCCAACTGTATTCCTCCTTTCTCAGTTATCTCAGTATGTAACTCAAATTCCATCAGACAAGGAGTTGAAATGTATAATCCATATGTTTTATGTACTGATAAAACCCCCATGTATCATGTAAAATATCCCGACACGAATAACAAGATAAGGACAAAACATCTGGTTTATAAAACCACTATCTTTAATTGAAATCTGTCCGTTTCCCGGTTTCCCACATGGAAATAAAGCCTTCTCAGACAAATAAACAAATATAGGAAATAGTACAGATTATTATACTGTAAATCAGAACCTTGAGATTAACATTGAGCCTGTGTTTTGTATTCTATACCTCAGCCTGATCTTTCATCACTCTCATCGTTTACACTCACAGTTTTCACCAGTTTTACCTGCTTCACCTGCTTTATATGCTTCACCTGCTTCATATGCTTTACCTTCTTCATCTGATTCATCTGCTTCATGCAATTAGGAGAAATGACTCTTTAATCCA
The DNA here is from genome assembly GCF_045679555.1 of Salvelinus alpinus. Taxonomy (NCBI): domain Eukaryota; kingdom Metazoa; phylum Chordata; class Actinopteri; order Salmoniformes; family Salmonidae; genus Salvelinus; species Salvelinus alpinus. The sequence goes on from NC_092086.1 coordinate 100,318,249, forward strand.
AATAGACACTATTTTCCTAACCCTCCAGTCAGTCTACATAGACCAAGAGGAGAAACGTGTGGAAAAGAGGGGAGAGGAGGAGAGGAGGAGAGGGTAGGAGGGGTGGAGGATAGGGCAGGAGGAGAGGAGGGGGGAGAGGAGAGGAGAGGAGAGGAGAGGAGAGGAGAGGAGAGGAGAGGAGAGGAGAGGAGAGGAGAGGAGAGGAGAGGAGAGGAGAGGAGAGGAGAGGAGAGGAGAGGAGAGGAGAGGGTGTGTTCCTCTCATCCCGCTGTGATCTCTGGCATAGGAGACAGAAAGCAGGTATCAGAGCTCTGGGAATGACAGAGTGAGAGAAATGAGGAGAAAAACAAAGCCACACAGCAGGAGACTGAGGGGTTGGTAGAGGGGAGTGAAGAGAGACTGATTAGTGGAAGGAAAAAAACGATATGAAGACTTCAACAACACACAATTCTTTTTATTTTTTATTTCACATGAAAACACAATGGAGAGAAATACTGACAGATACACACTCAAACTGCACACACACACACACACACACACACACACACACACACACACACACACACACACACACACACACACACACACACACACACACACACACACACACACACACACACACACACACACACACACACACACACACACACACACACAGAAAGGCTTTTCATTTTGTTGCTGCCTGAGGGAGGTTGCTGTGCTCGTCTCTACATGTGATGTGATCTGGGTCTGATAGCATGCTCCTCGTCTTCAGGCTAGAGGAGGGGGCGATTAACGACAGTGTGTAGTGTGTGTAAGTGTGTGTAAGGCCTGATCATTACAGCGGCCAACTGGTGTAACACAATTACAGGGAATTGCAGAGAAACTGCTAATGTGCATGCAGGCAGCTCCGTTGGACAGATCAGGTATTGAGCTTTCTCTGTTTAATTCACTTTCCAGCACACATACTGGGTGCATTAGTTAGATTAGACCAGGGGAGGCTGGGGGGAGCAGGGGGAGGATAGGGCTGCTGGGCTACAGCCAGGGCCAGGGAGATTTGTTTAGTTCAGCCTGTCAATTACAGTCCTGACCCTTACACTAAATGGCTGCTCATCCCGTGGAAAAAAAGGGACAAGCGGGGAACTAAACAAAACCTAGACGTGATTGGTAAAGACACGGCCATTTGCCATGGGAGATAACTAGTGACATGTTGTGGAGCACATAGAGAACCTATTAGATGTTGTATTAAGTATCCTAATTCCTCATTCTATGGTGGAGCCAAACAAAAGTCACAATATCCAGCATGATGCCTCACAAATAAAACAGAGTGCTGCCAGGGGCTTGAAAGATCAGCAGTTACAGTGAGCTCCAAAAGTATTGGGACAGTTTTTTGGGCTCTGTGCTCCAGCACTTTGGATTTGAAATGATACAATGACTATGAGGTTAATGTGCAGACTGTCAGCTTTAATTTGAGGATATTTTCATCCATATCGGATGAACCGTTTAGAAATGTTTGTACATAGTCCTCCCATTTTAGGGGACCAAAAGTATTATATGTGTATTAAAGTTCTGTCATTTTGGCGTAGCTTTTATTGTAAATAAGAATATAATGTTTCTAAACACTTCTACATTAATGTGGATGCTACCATGATTATGGATAATCATGCTGAATCTTGAATAATGATGATTGCGAAAGTAACAGACGCACAAATATCTCACCCCCCCAAAAATGCTAACCTCCCCTGTTATTGTAATGGTGAGAGGTTAGCATGTCTTGGAGGTATGATATAAAATGCTAACCTCCCCTGTTATTGTAATGGTGAGAGGTTAGCATGTCTTGGAGGTATGATATAAAATGCTAACCTCCCCTGTTATTGTAATGGTGAGAGGTTAGCATGTCTTGGAGGTATGATATAAAATGCTAACCTCCCCTGTTATTGTAATGGTGAGAGGTTAGCATGTCTTGGGGGTTTGATATTTGTGAGTCTGTAACTTTTTCACTCATCATTATTCACGATTCAGTCAGGATTATCTGTAATCATGGTAATATCCACATTAAAAGTGTTAAAAAAAGATATTATAATTCTTATTTACAATAAAAGTGACTTCAAAATGACACAGTGTAATTTCTAAACGGTTCATCTGATATGGATGAAAATATCCTCAAATTAAAGCTGACAGTCTGCACTTTAACCTCATAGTCATTGTATAATTTCAAATCCAAAGTGCTGGAGAGTTAAAACAACAACAAATGTGTCGCTGTCCCAATACTTTTGTAGCTCACTGTATTTACAGTGTTGAAATGACCATATTAATGTTGCTACAAATGGGTGGTAGTAATGGGACCTAACCTTACAATGCTCAGTGGCAGAGTTAGACAGGTAGATACTCAGGAGAGATGAGTTGGAGAATATCATCTGACTAGCCGGTTGGAAAGGCCACATCCAATCAAATAGATGTATGGGTTAGAGATGTATACTGTCTATAATCTACTGCAGAACACCACGTTGATACACAACACCATTGTATCATTTTCAAATGATCAAATTCTAATCTGCATATGGCCCATATTTTTTCCTGTCTTCTTTCAGGGAAGTTATTCAGCCGACTAAAGAAGTGGAAAAACAGATGAAAAACAAAAGTTTGAACTTGCTAGCAATTATCATGTGGTAGAAGCTTTGAAACCCTCCCTACAATGTGTGTCCTTGCATCTGTGTAAAGCAATTACAGACGTTTTTCACCAAAGCTGAGACTATCTACCTCAGGGGAGCGCGCTCCAACTGAAAGACATGGAGTATGGTGCTAGTTAGAGAGTCATTATCAGCGTCTCCCAGAGATCATAAAAGTAGAGCAGCAGAAACAGCTCTGGATCCACAGCTTCTCAGTTTCTCCAGTAGCTAAGTGAAGAAGAAGAAAAAAGTGGGTCTACGGTTTCCTGCGTAAACACCTCCCACCCATGTAAACAAACATAATCACAACAATATGGCCAAGGGTTTGTAATCTTATCACCAAAGTGAGATGACTGAAATTTAAAGGGGGGGACCATTGTTGTCGTTTGGCAGTTTATTTCATTAAAATGGCTGCCTCTCTCCCCTGGGAACACCCCTATACAAAGGTGCCACATTTGGGCCATGTTTCTAGGGTAAGAGCTTTTCTAAAAGACACCCTGTCTGCTACCCCTGACACTACACTTGCCCTCCCGTCACCCTCCCCTTTTCTCAAATAAAAAGGAAGAAAAATGAGTGAGTGATCCAAAGAGAAAGAGAGAATAAAAAATGAAGAGTTTGGTTAGACGTGACCGGCAGTGAAGAGGGGACGTGGTGCCGCTGATAGAGGTTAGACATCTAGGCTACATCCCCTCTGTGTGACACATCCATTACACACTTCCATTACACTGTTGTCCTACCCCTGGTTCACCAGAGACCCACACTGTGTCTGTTTGTCTGTCAGGACTGTCCTAGACTGTCCATTCCACTCACACCGTCAGCAGCTTCAAGTCCCGTTGACTTTACAGGGCCGACCATTGACGCTCCCTGGACTTGACATGCTCCATGGAAATTCCTGAAACCCTACACTGCATTCTGTCAAGTTCTTATTAAAACAAACTACAGGAACAGAACCCAAATGGAAGCTTCAATGTAAATATTCAAGCTCGTGTTTTCTCATGCCCTCGTCTCTCATATTCAATCAATGGAGGAATCAAACTGCCAACAAGAAAAATGGCCCCCTAAAACTAAAAGCAGGTTTCCACAGGATGGAAACACAATAGGGCTCAGTTTTCCATACCCAATCATTCCCCAAAAGGACGAATGGGAACAAACACATGCATATGATTCTGAGGAAATAAAAGCAACTCAAACCTTACTACAGATTCAGTTTTTTTCAACATTGTTGTACTTTTTTTTGTATATTTAATGTTCTTACTGGTCCCGTGTGGCTCACTTGGTAGTGCATGGCACTTGCAACTCCAGTGTTGTGGGTTCAATTCCCATGGGGGATGAGCACAGGAAATACAGTTTTTACAGCGGGTTGGTCAAAACAAGCATTGTGATTGGTTGAGACACATTCTAAGCCATAATTTTAAAAAACGGTTTAGCAGCACGGGTACGCCTATGATGCAAAAATAGGCTAACATTTGGTTTGCAACAATGGGGGTTTGTACAAACGTTGCTGTCTGTCTCTCAACATTTGCAATGTAGTTTCAAAATTGAAATTCGATCTCCACTGTCCACTTGAGAATGAACATGTCAGGACGAGACAGACATCTTCTCTCAGCCAGTCCAAATCATGAATCAGCATAATTTTTATGGATATATACAAAGGAATGTCAATCAAAAAACAGGTAAAATTACATGAAATGCAGCTAGTTTGCTGTCTTACCAGCTTCAGCTTGAAGTGATTGTGTTAGCTGTGTAGTTAGCTAGCTCTTCTGAACAACAGTGTCTTGACGAGAGAGCACATGTTCTATGCCAGGCGAAATTGCGCCTCATTAGCTCATTGCTATGGATGTATCCAAAACAGCTTAAACAAACCCAAATGCAGCTGCTTTGCTGTTTTTCTAGCTGCACTGTTAACCGTAGTTGGCTAGCTAGCAAACAAGGGGATAAGAACGCTGCCAGCCAGCATTTAGAATGAACGACTGAGTCACGTCCATAGATACAGAACAAAAAGATTTAATGACTGGGTCGCGTCTCTGGCAACCTACCCAATAGAATGATCGGCCAGCCGGCTTGGCTAGCAACCATAGATGTGTTGGGACAAGGCTTATATTTTTGTTGAGCGATGAAATAGTAGCCTTTGAATACATTTATCAAAATAAAGTTTTTATTTAATTGGTAACTCATTGTAGAAAGGCAATTGTACACTTGAGGTTGTGCAAAATGTCTGTTTTAGCACGGCTGAGCTGATCCACGGTATGAGGCGGACAGGAGCACAGCCGTGCTAAAACAGTTGTTTAGCACGCCCTCTCATGTACAATTGCTTTAATGAAAATGTATGCACTTGCTACCACTGTAAATTGCTCTGGATAAGAGCATCTGTTAAATTACAAAAATGTTACAAAATATATTTTCATGAACAAAGCAGCCCAGAATAGCTGTGGTTAACGTGTCTGTATCCTACTGGATGCGTGTGCCTGTTCAAATAGCCTCTTAAAGCCACACAGCTTAGAAGAAGCGGCTGTGCTATCTGTCTCCTTCCTCTCCTCCTCTTTCTAGTCTTCCTCTTTGGCCTGTCTCTGTGCTTTTGTTGGCGGAGCCCGTGCTCACTAGAGCCTAGCTACACAATAAAGCATCTCACAGTGATAAAACACAGAAAATGTATCCGGCGGAAAGCTAGTAAGTTTTCCTGTAAAAACAAAAACATGATGATTTAGTAATGTGTTCTTTTGCAAATGAGAGGAGTATGGGAATGTGTACGCTGGCATTTATGCTGGAGGCTACCGGAGGAAACACCTCCGAAGACGTACAGATTGCACTGTTCACAGATTGACCCGTTCACATGGCAACCGTTGTCGTGGTGCGGTGAGTAACCCCCCCCAACTAATACCTGCCAGCTCGACTTACCCTGTATCAGCCTAAAAACCTGGGAACCCATACTCTTTGTGTGTCACCAGTGAATTATCGGTTTCCGGTGCACATGTTACAACATAGCTACAGCAACCCATTATGGTGTATTGGTTTCCACTGGCGAGCTGGTCCTCCTACATATGTGTTACTGTATGGGGTCATGTTTTATAGGGGTCTGGACTTACAGGAATAAGCCCGTCATCTAATTTCATATCAATCATTTATTCCGTTCACCAAACTTCTTCCTCTATAACAAGCCTCCTTTTTATAAAAATCAAGAGGGATGGATGGCTGGAGGCTTGTGAAAAATAACTGATCCAAATCTACACTAAAACAAAATGAACATTGTTTGGAAGCCATTCAAAAGTTTTATTTATGTACGTTCCCGTACACTGCCTTGAAGCATTGCATAAAACCACAGCACAGCAAGCCGTCAGAAATGTCTTCCTCAGACAGTCGAGACTCCATTCACAGTCCTCTTAGCATTTGACCTTCAAAACAGCCATTTTGTGGTATGTTCGTTCCAGTCTGATCATCACAACAACATTCATTATTCACCCTCTTCCTGCTCTCTATTTGATCACCCACTTCTGGACTGTTTATCCCATTCTAAGCCCTACCTAACTTAACCATTTCCATACTTTTCCACAAAGTATGAAACCAAATATGTGCTGCATATCTGTTTATCTGGGCCTCTGTGTGCTGCCTCCCTGATGACCAACCATTTAAAGAAGGTCATAAAATATTGCACCAAAAATGTAATAGATCCAATGTTTGCCCTCAGATTTGAGCTACTCTACAGTTGAACATTCCCCCCCCACCCCCCCATCAGACTCAGAGGAAAGTGTTGTGACAGTTCTGGTTCTGTTTGAATATTAGAGCCCACACATATCATCCTGACCTCATTTCCACATCTGTGATTAATTAGTTTTAACTTCCACTGACCCCTTTATGAGCTTATTTCAGTCATGTTCACCTCATCTCCATAAGGCTGTTCATTCCACTGGACTAAGTGGTATGAGAAGTGTCTCTCCGGGGCTAGGGAGTAAAATCATTTTGTCTATGAGTTCCTTTAATTTGACAGACAACTTCAGATTTGATCAGTATTCTACACTTTGGTTCCTGACTGCATTTCTGAAGAGAAATACAGCATAGACACCCTTTATTTAGCGAGCAGACATACTGTAACTTCATGACAATGCGGTTCACAACAAGGATAAGGGGAGTCGTAAAGTAACCCTTCGCCATGGGGTTTCTGACTGGGCCCCTTTTAAATTAGCCCAATGTAACTCTGCCTGCCAGCTAGCTGCTTCAGCCACTGGGGACTGATCACAGAGGTATGGCACACACACCAACACACAAACACATGCTGTACAAACACAGAAAAGTGCTGACACCCGAGAGCCACCTTGAGCTGAGAAATAATGGTGGAATTACAGTAATAAGCCCCAAAGTGGAGAAAAGAGGTCAGAGTTTGGGGACGGGGTCCATCACACACACGTAGACAAGATACATTAAAAACACATTAAAGGGAAAAAGAAAGCGACACTGGGCAGAATATGCAGAGTAGCGGTTATTTACGTGGCTAGACCACTAATGACGAATTCTAATGTTGAGTGTCCGCTGAGAGCATTATAAAACATCAAAACAAAAATAACAATTGATCATAATTCCGATATAATTATAAATGATTTCAATAACATTTATTTCTTAAGTGTTTAAGCGTCTTGACACACACTGTCGTCACTTTCTCTCTTTTCTCTAAGTCAATAACCTGAGAGGGAGGAGAATCGATCCCACACTCACCCACGGCCCTGCAAACCAATGGCCTAGGCTTTAATTTAGCACCTCATTGAACAGACAGAGTAAGAAACAACAACATCACACATTGACATTCTGACAAACATTGAATGGGGCCTTGGTCATAATGGCCTGTTCTGTTTAAAAGTCTGTTTTGCAGCTCTGTAGATAACAGATAGAAGGAAAATGAGTGGAATTATGAGAAAGATTGATTTCCTGGGGATGAATGGCCTGGTATTTGTCATAGATATCTAGAGCAGACTATCCTTCCAGGGTCAGTTATTATCACACACACACACACACTCACACACACACACACTCACACTCACACACACACAGTGTAAAACATATGCAGAAGTTCAGAAGGTATTTAAAAAGGTCAGGGTTAAAAAGTGTGTGCGTGAGGGGGGAGGATCCCAGGGAAAACTGGTAAATGTTTAGCAGGACAGGTCTAAGTCAACGGGTGGGAGTATAATCTCTGCTTCTGCAGTGGTTAATGTTGTCCAGAACTAGTCTCAGGGATTTAAGGGTGAGACACAGAGCTTTTATCTCCTTAGATAACCCAGAGACACCCCTACAACACACACCACCCCAAAATCCATTTACTCCTTCCTGGTAAGATTGGCCAAATATATAGGCCTAATGTAGCAGTGTTCTACCCACACTCCCCATTACTGCACCCCCTGCCTCATTTCCCATTCCAGTTTAGACCATTAATTAGTGTAAGGGGACAAGAAGTAACCTTGCTCTGCTTGCATCCCTAGTCTGCCTTTATTGAGCTCTAATGTAGCAGAAACCACAAATTATTGTGAGATCTTGTGGGGAGGAATGGAGGATAGGGGAGGAGGAGAGGGAGGAATGGAGGATAGGGGAGGAGGAGAGGGAGGGAGGGAGGGAGGAGTAGGTCCCTCATTTAAGCCCCATAAAAAAAGAATCACAAACATTTATCTGTGCTGGCCTTTCATCAGGTGCTTTAAGAGCCCAAGAATAACAGAGGGAGATGCTGACAAACATTAGACAGGAAACACCCCGCCCCCTGCATGCCTCAATGCTGACATACAGTACATACGCCAAAGCACTACCAAGACTCATGCCTGTGTCTCCATGGACAACTCAGGAGATAACGTGTTAATGCTTAACAAAATATCAGTAAGATACATTACTTATATGATGGATTAATGCTGTTTCTATTCTTCGAGGGGTTTTAACATTTGATTGAGTTGTGTTCCTCTAACAGTGTTCCACAGTGAAAGCAGCAAGCTTTAGCTCTCTGCACAAGAAGACATGGCAGGGCCGGATTAATTAAAGCTTTAGCTTTGCCAATCAGTAGACAGCATAGATAGGAGCTCTCTAAGGAGGCAGGATTTTCATAGTGGTGGTGTACAGTATAGTACAGTACAGTAGGTTGCAGACGATGCCTGCTCTGCTCCATACTGTGTGGTGGTGGAGGTGTTGGATTAGTTAACACACCCATCAGCTCAGATCAGCCACCTCCTGCTGCTGCTGCTGTGAGCCACCCAGGTCTTTCTCATTTGCGCTGCATGACTTAGGATGACTTTATAATGACTTTAGCTCCAAAGAAAGATGGGGCTGTAGTTTTCTTGAAAGTAAAAAACCCTCCTCTCTCTTATAATGGGACACAAATCCATGTGTGCTCACTGTAGGCCTAGATTCTGTATTATGTGCAGTTTGGAGTCTGAGGTGCATAGCATGTATGGCATGGCACATAGTGGTGGTTTCTATTTCCCCATCTCCTGTAGCTCTGTGCCATGTCCCAATCTGTATAGTACTATAGCCTACAGATGCATTATCTTAATTTGACCCTGCTTCTCACAGCAGGAAATGTATCAATTATTTATAAAGGACATTTTATGTAGGGGTTGATACATTTTTTGTTAGGGCAAATCAAGTCTGACATTTTAAAGTGGAAATTACTAACTTTAGAAGCCTTTTTCAAACTTGAATAAAGTACAATTTGCATTTCCTGCTTTGCAGGAAAATTCTTTGCGACAACAGAGTGATCAAATTAAGACACAGAATCTGTACTGTAGTGTACCTGCTGGGGCAAGGCAGCACCGGGAGTCTGCAGGGAACGCCATTAAAGGACAGCAGGGAAATAACAGCCATACGACTGACTGGGCTGTTTGGTGATCATCAGCACTTTGGGGCTTTTTTAGTGTCTGCTGTATTCGTGTAACATCCGTGTGCCAGCAGCATTCCAATTCAGTCCCAAATCCCCTCACTCTGCCTATTCTGTGTACTAATCCTCTTAAAATAGGTAAACTAACATGCATAGCTACAGCATAGCTACAGGAGAGGACATCACTGTGATTGTCTAGTGTCTACTTACTGTGTATGTCAGGTAGTAGGCAGAAGCAGTATTTCACCAGGTGAGTGGCTCAAGAACTGTTCCATAGTGTGTGTTGGAGTGTGAGATGAGTGTATGAGTTGACTCTATTGGATACAGTGGCTTGCAAAAGTATTCACCCCCTTGGCATTTTTCCTATTTTGTTGCCTTACAACCTGGAATTAAAATTGATTTTTGGGGGGTTTGTATCATTTGATTTACACAACATGCCTACCACTGTGTGTGGAGTGTTGCATTAGCAGTATGCTTAGGGTCATTGTTCTGCTGGAAGGTGAACCTCCGTCCCAGTCTCAAATCTCTGGAAGACTGAAACAGGTTTCCCTCAAGAATTTCCCTGTATTTAGCGCCATCCATCATTCCTTCAATTCTTACCAATTTCCCAGTCCCTGCCGATGAAAAACATCCCCACAGCATGATGCTGCCACCACCATGCTTCAATGTGGGGATCGTGTTCTCGGGGTGATGAGAGGTGTTGGGTTTGCGCCTTACATAGCGTTTTCCTTGATGGCCAAAAAGCTAAATTTTTGTCTCATCTGACCAGAGTACCTTCTTCCATATGTTTGGGGAGTCTCCCACATGCCTTTTGGCGAACACCAAATGTGTTTGCATGTTTTTTTCTTTAAGCAATGGCTTTTTTCTGGCCACTCTTCCGTAAAGCCCAGCTCTGTGGAGTGTACGGCTTAAAGTGGTCCTGTGGACAGATACTCCAATCTCTGCTGTGGAGCTTTGCAGCTCCTTCAGGGTTATCGTTGGTCTCTTTGTTGCCTCTCTGATTAATGCCCTTCTTACCTGGTCCGTGAGTTTTAGTGGGCGGCCCTCTCTTGGCAGGTTTGTTATGGTGACATATTCTTTCCATTTTTTAATAATGGATTTAATGGTGCTCCGTGGGATGTACAAGGTTTAGGATATTTTTTTTAAATTCCAACCCTGATCTGTACTTCTCCACAACTTTGGCCCTGACCTGTTTGGTGAGCTCCTTGGTCTTCATGGTGCCGCTTGCTTGGTGGTGCCCCTTGCTTAGTGGTGTTGCAGACTCTGGGGCCTTTCAGAACAGGTGTATATATACTGAGATCATGTGACAGATCATGTGACACTTAGATTGCACACAGGTGGACTTTATTTAACTAATTATGTGACTTCTGAAGGTAATTGGTTGCACCAGATCTTATTTGGGGGCTTCACAGCAAAGAGGGTGAATACATATGCACTTACCACTTTCCATTTCTTTAGAAAACTTTTTTTAAATTTATTTTTATTTTTATTTCCCTTCACCAATTTGGACTATTTTGTGTATGTCCATTACATGAAATCCAAATAAGAATCCATTTAAATGACAGGTTGTAATGCAACAAAATAGGAAAAAAGCCAAGGGGAATGAATACTTTTGCAAGGCACTGTAGTACAAAGTCACTGTCAGTCAACTCATAAACAACAATGTGCCATACGTTAATGCCAAAACAGTTACAAACCGAAACAATGACAAACAGTGATGCCGTCCATCCCATAACATATCATGTCAGCCATGTGTTTGCTTTAGCTAACTCCTCTTTTGTGTGTGTTGCAATGCTAACCATGCAGCCTATGACATATGACAAAAGGCTTGGCTAAAGCACATATAGATTTACATGGCTAGTCACATAACAAAAAAACATGCAATTCTGTAGCAACAAGCAACATTGAAAGCACACCGAAGATTCCATAAATCCAGTCTTTTACTTGCCCTTATAAGGTGATTTCCCCTGGCTGCTTTCCTGCTAAGGGCATGGAAAGATGGAAAAGCAACAGGACATTTGTGGTTGCACCCCAGTGGAGCCCATAGGGAGAAGAAAGACAAATTAAAGGGCAGAGGATAGAGTGTGTACTTGTACTCACTCATGATGTGCCCTGTCAGTCCCTCTCCTTATAATGGCATGAGAAGGGCCACTTAATTGGAAATTACTTTTCCCTCCCTCTCTCTTTCTCTCCTTCTCCCTGTCTCTCCCGTTCCCTCTCTCCCTCTTGTCCTCCATTTCTCTCACCTCTGATCATAATTGGCCTCTCCATGAGAAGTGGGGGCCATAGTACTCCCCTGAACCCCCTCTCTTCCCCTCTCCTCTCCTCTCCTTGTCTGGGATCCTTCAGTGTAATTACTGGTGTGTTAGCTGATTCACCCTCCGAATGCGAAATGACTGTGAATGTTACAAGCCACCAGCCACCTTAAATTGGGAGAGCCATTACCTGGCATTTACTTCAAAACAGAGGTGAGAACACAGGTAACCATCACCATCATCATCGTAATCATCATCCCTTATCCAAGCTGGTAGGTCGATTGAGAACAGGAGCTCTTTTTCAATGACCATTTTCAGTGACTTAATGCAGTCAAAAGTCAAAATGGGACACAGTACTCTGGCGATAGTAGTCAGACAGAATGATCGCTCACTGAGCTCTCTAATGCATTCTGTGTCACTCCAAACCCTGAGCACTCATGAAAACAAAGCCGCGCACACACACACACACACACAATACACATTACACACAACACTTCAGCTGTGTATGTGATGTGAATGGGAGAGGCTTTCCGCTCTCTGGGTGGTATTGAAGAGGAGTATCCGTTGTGTTGAAAACAGAGGTCAGCCGTTCTGGCACAGGCCTGCTTGTCAAGTGCTGCTACTTGTGCTGGGCCCTGCTAATGTACTGCTAATAGAAGTGAATGTTGTACTGTGACGCTCTCCTGCAGTTTAGAGTGTCACTCTGCAGGGTGATTAATGACATTCTCCTCTCCTCTTCACTCTCTGTCAATCTCTCATCTTCTCTCTCTCCCTCTCAACTTCTACATCCTACTCTCTCTCCTCTTTGACTCTCACCCTCTCCAACCTTCCTCTACTGTATCTCTGCTCTCTTCCCTCCCTCCCTCCCTCCCTCCCTCCCTCCCTCCCTCCCTCCCTCCCTCTCCCCTCTTCTTTCTTTTGTATCTCAGTGAATAAGACAGACGACACACAGGATGTTGGGAGTCGTTACTGTGCCCATGATACAGTATCTAGCCGCATCTGCACAGCTGGAGATATCCGGATTCAACAGCACTGCTGCACACACATCCAGTGCAGTAACAGTCGTGTACCTTTTCCCACCAATAAAAATAGAAAATGACGTCAGGTGTGGGGACACAAACACAGCAGTCTCTTTTCACAGTAATTATCACACTGAACCACACACTGTCTGGGGTAGAGCCAACAAACAGCATGTTCCTCTGACATCATCAGCCTGAGGAAAAGGCTCCGGGTGGCCATTTGTGATGACATACACAGTGTTGGGTTTTGCCCTTTGCCATCACCTATGTGTGAGTGCTTATGTTACTGAGTCTCATTTTCCCTCAATTAAATATGGGCTTTAAAGTATAAACTGTGTCATCTTGTCACATTCTGGGCATTGCCAAAAGGTCTTAGCGCTATGTAATTCACAAGCATTCCTCCACACACAATGTGCTCATTGTGCATACAGGCATCGTTTGTGAAATGACCGCAATGGCTGTAACCTTAGCAGCACCTCTGGGACCATAGTTGCCAGGCAATGGGGGGAAACGGTTAGAGTAAAAATAATGATAGCAATAACATTCTCACTAACCTTGATTTTTTTACACACTTTCTGATCAATCTTGACATACGAGGGTGAGAGTGTGTAATGCGTGTGTGTGCCTCTGCATGTGTGGTTAGGCCTCCACACTAAGTTTCCCTTCACTTAAAAAATGACCAAATCTGTCTGGTAGTTTGAACAATATAGATCCCAGTAGCTTTTCTCTCCAATAAACAAAGCTCAGAAGACACATACTAAAGACTAGGGGAAAATAGGGAGAGAGGGAGAGAGAGAGAGATACTCCATGGGTTCTGTTTAGTTAGATTAGGTTGATTTGATTTGATTAGGATCCCCATTCGCTGATGCCAATGCAACTGTATAATACTGTACGTTTCCTTGAATTTGTTCTGGACCTGGGAACTGTGAAAAGACCTCTGGTGGTATAGTGGATTAAGTGCGTGTGTCATTTAGGCTTGGGCGATATCCAGATTTTCATACTATCATACCGTTCTTTTGCCATCCTGAGATTTACGGTATTGCCGGCATACCGCACAGGGGTGCTAAAAACGAGCGAAAAAAAGCTCATTGGGCGTCGATTACCAGAATGCTAAGAAAATTAGCACAAGTAATAGCTAAATCACATAGACGCTGTTAGCGAAAACGAACATAATCTAATTGCAAAGACAAGCAAAAGCATAGCTAGTAGCTACCGAATGTCATTTTCGGTAAGTGTGGACATTTACAAGCGAAAGTGAACGAGAGAAATTGTGCAAATGAACAAAGTTCATGCATGCTTCTCTGAAGGAAGAGAAGCATGTGTACACGAAGGGGAGTACAAAGAAAGGAAAAAACGCTAGTAGAGAAAAAATGGCAGCTCATCCAGAGCTCTTGGACATCTCAAACACGGCAGAGAGCCGTTCTAAGATATCTGATGGCAAACATTTAGTAGTGAATTGCATACAAGGGTAACTTCGTCACCTCATGTGCGTTGCACAATAGAGACTCGCCGATAGATATAGAACGTAATGGACTCACCACCTCCAGCTTTCTCCTGTTGTGCTATTTACAAACAAACAGGTGACTGGCTCATCTTTTCAACAGAATCGGCAGACTGAATACACCCCTGATCACACGCAAAAGCAGTTCACTATCATAGCAGCTAGATCGTTGTATAATTCCTTCTCGCATCTACGAACTGTCCTCCTCTCACCCTTTCTCATCGATTGTGGACTTCAGTGCACAACACATCAGCTGGCTGTGACTAGGCGAAAAAACCTTTCCAAGCCAAACCTTCATATCATGACTGCTAACCGCTACACACAGCCTACACCGTCACTATATTAGCTAACATCAAGTCAACATAGCTACTAGAACTAACTTGTTAGTAAACCCGCTACAATCATGCAGTACAGTGTACAGTTAGCAAGCAGTTTAGCAGTTACACCGGCGGGCCCCGGTGGCAATAAATTAATAAAACCAAAAGCTTACCTTGTCTTGGAAGAGTTCCAGTGTTGGATAGCCATAGCCAGCTAGGTGACATAGCATCCCTCTCTGTTTGAGCCAGGTGTTTGAGTAGGCTAAACTTGCTAGCTGGCTGCATTTTCTAGCTAAGTAAGTGAAAGTTAAAAAGAAAATGAAATATAACTACAGTTTACATACAAATATAGTCGGAAGTTTACATACACCTTAGCCAAATACATTTAAACTCAGTTTTTCACAATTCCTGACATTTAATCAGAGAAAATAATTCCCTGTTTTAGGTCAGTTAGGATCACCACTTTATTTTAAGAATGTGAAATGTCAGAATAATAGTAGAGAGCATCATTTATTTCAGCTTTTATTTCTTTCATCACATTGCCAGTGGGTCAGAAGATACATACATACACTCAATTAGTATTTGGTAGCATTGCCTTTAAATTGTTTAACTTGGGTCAAACGTTCCGGGTTGCCTTCCACAAGCTTTCCACAATAAGTTGGGTGAATTTTGGCCCATTCTTCCTGACAGAGCTGGTGTAACTGAGTCAGGTTTGTAGGCCTCTTTGCTCGCACTCGCTTTTTCAGTTCTGCCCAAAAATGTTCTATAGGATTGAGGTCAGGGCTTTGTGATGGCCACTCCAATACCTTGACTTTGTTGTCCTTAAGCCATTTTGCCACAACTTTGGAAGTATGCTTGGGGTCATTGTCCATTTGGAAGAGCCATTTGCGACCAAGCGTGAACTTCCTGACTGATGTCTTGACATGTTGCTTCAATATAACCACATAATTTCCTTTCGTCATGATGCCATCTATTTTGTGAAGTGCACCAGTCCCTCCTGCAGCAAAGCACCCCCACAACATGATGCTGCCAACCCCGTGCTTCACAGTTGGGATGGTGTTCTTCGGCTTGCAAGCCTCCCCCTTTTTCCTCCAAACATAACGATAGTTATTATGGCCAAACAATTGTATTTTTGTTTCATCAGACCAGAGGACATTTCTCCAAAAAGTACGATCTTTGTCCCCATGTGCAGTTGCAAACCGTAGTCTGGCTTTTTTATGGCGGTTTTGGAACAGTGGCTTCTCCTTGCTTAGCGGCCTTTCAGGTTATGTCAATATAGACTCGTTTTACTGTGGATATAGATACTTTTGTACCTGTTTCCTCCAGCATCTTCACAAGGTCCTTTGTTGTTCTGGGATTGATTTGCACCTTTCGCATCAAAGTACTTTCATCTCTAGGAGACAGAACGGGTCTCCCTCCTGAGCGGTATGACGGCTGTGTTGTCCCATGGTGTTTATACTTGCGTACTATTGTTTGTACAGATTAACGTGGTACCTTCAGGCGTTTGGAAATTGCTCCCAAGGATGAACCAGACTTGTGGAGGTCTACAATTATTTTTGATGAGGTCTTGGCTGATTTCTTTTAATTTCCCCATGATGTCCAGCAAAGATGCACTGAGTTTGAAGATAGGCCTTGAAATACATCCATAGGTACACCTCCAATTGACTCAAATTATGTCAATTAGCCTATCAGAAGCTTCTAAAGCCATGACATCATTTTCTGGAATTTTCCAAGCTGTTTAAAGGCACAGTCAACTTAGTGTATGTAAACTTCTGACCCACTGGAATTGTGATACAGTAAATTATAAGTGAAATAATCTGTCTGTAAACAATTGTTGGGAAAATGACTTGTGTCATGCACAAAGTAGATGTCCTAACCGACTTGCCAAAACTATAGTTTGTTAACGAGAAATTTGTGTAGTGGTTGAAAAACAAGTTTTAATGACTCCAACCTAAGTGTATGTAAACTTCCGACTTCAACTGTATCTCTCTCTCTTGCTTCTCCCTCATTTTTGAATAAATTAATTTGGTCAAAACTGTTCAACTATTATTTCTCTCTCTCTTTGAGTCAACTACTCACCACATTTTATGCACTGCAGTGCTAGCTAGCTGTAGCTTATGCTTCCAGTACTAGATGAATTCTCTTGTCCTTTAATCGGGTGGACAACATGTCAGTTCATGGTGCAAGAGCTCTGATAGTTTGGAGGACATCCTCCAGAAGGAGTCATAATTACTGTGTAAGTCTATGGAAGGGGGTGAGAACCACGAGTCTCCTAGATTTTGGATTGAAGTCAATGTACCCAGGGGAGGACGGAAATTAGCTGTCCTCCGGCTACACCATGGTGCTAATCTACAGAGTTCTGTTGATTCCACTGTAGACCTTAATTGCAAAACAATGTTATTTGTTGACGTGAATATATTTAGTATAGTTTTATCTAAAATTGATCACCTTTTTAATGTTTCACTATTTTTATTTTTATAAAATTCACTGAGGAAGATGGTCCTCCCCTTCCTTCTCTGAGGAGCCTCCACTGGTACCACCCAAGCCTAGTGTCGTTGCTGTCTGTAAGTTTACTATGCAAACAATTTGGAATGTAACACCAAGGTAACACCAAGTATTGAGTCTCATCAACTTGCTCAACAGCCACACCATTCATTACTAGATTCAGCTGAGGTCTAGAACTTAGGGAATGATTTGGACCAAATACAATGCTCTTAGTTTTAGAGATGTTCAGGACCAGTTTATTACTTGTCATCCCATTCTATATCTGACTGCAACTCTTTGTTTAGTGTTGCAGTGATTTCACTAGCTGTGGTTACTGATGCGTATAGGGTCAAATCATCACCATACATGGACACGCAGGCTTTGTTTAATGCCAGTGGCAGGTCATTGGTAAAAATAGAAAAAGAGTAGAGGGCCAAACGTTCTGCCCTGTGGTACACCACACTTTACATGTTTAACATTAGATAAACTTACATTAAGGAAAACCCTCTGTGTTCTATTAGATAGATAGCTCTGAAACCACAATAAGGCAGAGGTTGAAAGGCCATAACACATACGTTTTTTCAACAACAGGTTATGATCAATAATATCAAAGACTGAAATAGTGCAGCTCCCACAATCTTCTTATTATCAATGTATTTCAACCAATAGACTGATAGGAGCAGTACGTATGTTGAGTGGCCTTCTCTATAAGCATCCTGCAAGTCTGTTGTTAATTTGTTGACAGACAAATAGCATTGTATTTGGTCAAACATATATTTTTACAACAGTTTGCTAAGAGCTGGCAGCAGGCTGTTAGAACAAGTAAAGGCCACTTTACTGTTGTTGGATAGTGGAATGACTTTGGCTTCCCTCCAGGTCTGAGGAGCAACACTTTCCTTTAGGCTCAGATTAAATATATGACAGATAGGAGTGGCTATAGAGTCAGCTACCATCCTCAGTAGCTTTCCATCTAAGTTGTCAATGCCAGGAGGTTTGTCATTATTGATCAATAACAATACTTTTTCCACCTCTCCCACACTAGCTTGACAAAATTCTGACTTACAATGCTTTTCTTTCATTAGTTGTTTTTTTATGCATGAATACGATGGCTCACTGTTTGTTGTTGGCATTTCCTGCCCTTAGTTTGCCCACTTTGCCAATGAAGTAATCATTAAAATAGTTGGCAACATCAAATGGTCTTGTGATGAATAAGCCATCTGATTCGATGAAAGATGGAGTTGAATTTGTCTTTCTGACCATAATTTAATTTAAAGTACTCCAAAGTGTTTTTTTGTCATTCTTTATGACACTGATCTTGGCTTCATAACAAAGTTTCTTCTTCTTTTGGTTGAGTTTAGTCACATAATTTCAAAATGTGCAGTAAGTCAGCCAGTCAGACGTGCAGCCAGACTTATAAGCCACTCCGTTTGCCCCATCTCTTTCAACCATACAGATTTTCAATTCCTCATCAATCAATGGAGCCTTAACAGTCCTAACAGTCAGTTTCTTTACTGGTGCATGTTTATCAATAATTGGAAGAAGCAACTTCATAAATTAATCAAAAGCAGCGTCTGGATGCTCCTTATTAATCCCATCAGACCAACAAATATTTTTTACATCATCCACATAAGATTCACAGCTAATTATTTTGTATGATCTCTTATACACTATTTTAGGCCCAGCTTTTGGAACCTTGGCTTCCCTGGATAGTCACTGCATCCAATGGGTACAGGTACAGTGTTAGAACAAAGCTCTACAGTATTAGTAAAAATGTGATCAATAAATGTGGATGATATACACTGAGTGTACAAAACATTAAGAACACCTGCATATACTGACCAGGTGAATCCAGGTGGAAGCTATGATCCCTGTTAAATGTCACATGTCAAATCCACTTCAATCAGTGTAGATAAAGGGGGGATTATTTAAGCCTTTAGACAATTGAGACATGGATTGTATATCTGTGCCATTCAGAGGGTGAATGGGCAAGACAAAAGATTTAAGTGCCTTTGAACGGGGTATGGTAGTACAGTAGGTGCCAAGGGCACTGGTTTGTGTCAAGAACTGCAATGCTGCTGGTTTTTGATGCTCAACAGTTTCCTGTGTGTATCAATAATCATCCACCACCCAAAGGACATCCAGCTAACTTGACACAACTGTTGGAAGCATTGGAGTCAACATTGGCCAGCATCCTTGTGGAATGTTTTCGACACCTTGTAGAAAAAGAACAGTGTAGAAAGACAGGCAATGTTGTCCCTGCAAGACATTTCAGAAATTTTAGGAAGGTGTTCCTAATGTTTGGTATACTCAGTGTAGTTACTGTGTTTGTAAACAACCTGGTAGGTTGATTAATAACCTGAACCAGATTACAGGCGAGAAGCCACCTCTAGAGCAGACAGCTTGATGAAAATCAGTCAATATTCAGGTCCCCAAGAAAGTAGACCTCTCATACCCTATCAAGTATTTCTATCAATAATTTCACACACATTATTTAGACACTGACTGTTAGCACGTGGTGGCATATAGCAACACCCTAAAATAATAGGCTTAACATGAAGCAGGTGAACATGCTACCACAACATTTCAATAACATTTGACATGAGATCTTCTCTAAGCATTACAGGGATATGGCTCTGAATATATACAGCAACGACTCCTCCATTGGCATTCCTGTCTCTTCTGTAGATGTTAAACTCAGTGGCCAGTTTATTAACACAAATGTGTTTCACTCCTACAGACAGTGAGTCATGCAGCTATGGATTGCTATATAAAGAAGGCGGACAGGCATCGAGGCATTCAGTTACTGTTCAATTTAATGTTAAATGGGCAAAACAAGTGATCTAAGTGACTCAGAGCCTGGAATGATCATCGGTGCCAGGCGCGCCGGTTACAGTATCTCAGAAAACAAGAAGAAGTGGCTCCAGTGGGCACGCGATCACCAATACTGGACAATTGAGGAGTGGAATAACCTCGCCTGGTCCGACAAATCCCGGTTCCTGTTGCGTCATGCTGATGGTAGAGTCAGGATTTTGCGTAAACAGCATGAGTCCATGACCTCATCCTGCCCGGTGTCAACGGTACAGGCTGATGGTGGTGGTGGAATGGTGGGTGGAATGTTTTCCTGGCACAAGTTAGGTCCCTTGATACCAATTGAGCAACGTTAGGACGCCACACATTTTATCTGGCAACAGCTCTGGTGAACATTCCTGCAGTCAGCATGCCAATTTCACATTCCCTCAAAACTTGAGACATCTGTGGCATTGTGTTGTGTGACAAAACTGCACATTTTAGAGTGGCCTTTTATTGTTCCCATCACAAGGTGCACCTGTGCAATGATCATGCTGTTTAATCAGCTTCTTGATATGCCACACCTGTCAGGTAGATGGATTATCTTGACAAAGGAGAAATGCTCACTAACAAGGATGTAAACAAATGTGTGCACAAAATCTTATTGGAATAAGGTTTTTGTGCATATGGAACACTTCTGAGATCTTTTTTTTCAGCTCATGAAACATGAGACCAACACTTTATGTTGCATTGAGAAAAAAAAAATGAAAAAAATTGCTTCTTAGCAAAGAGCAATTTCTCAAGCAAAAATGTTGCTAGAACTGTCTGGGAGTGGTCTGAGTTGGGAGGGGAAAGCTCTCCCCACTTGACTGAGAGGTTTGGAACTCTTTCTTATTGGTCTATTAACTAATTTACCACATGGTGACGTCACCATGGAAGGCTAAAACTCCCTACCACCAAAACAAAGAAAAATCACGTTTTGGACTGCACTGGGCCTTTAAGTTACAATTTCAGACAGTGGCCAATAGACTTTTGTGGCTATTTGAGTATAATGTAGGCCCATCGGAGTGGCCCATCAACAAAATAAAATGGAGAAAATGCCATAACATTTCCACGTGGATATAGCTGTTGACTTCTATGACATTGCCTACAATAGCCAATATGTGGTGTTCAATATATGTCTACATTCCATGAGACTTTAAAAAAATCTCTTTATAAATGTAATAAATTATCTGTAACACAATTGGCCAAATAGCTGACTGAAAATTGCATTATTGGGTTACATGATGCAAGAAACCACTTAACAACATTTCATTCATCGCTATCATTATTATTACCATACAGAGAATCATACAAAAAATGGATGCTAACCTCTGCCTTCAAGCCAGTCTCAAAATAGGACACTGCCCCTTTAAGATTAAAAAAAACTCTTTACATGACTCTCTTTTCAAAGACAGTTAGAAGTACACATTTTGTGCTCTTGTAGGAAGCAGTCAATCCCCATTGCTATAACCAAACGAGTAACTCACTAACTAGCAAAGAATATCAACAAATGAGCACACGTGGCTACACGCGGCTCTGCTCTGTAATCCAAAATACGCATTCTAGGCTACTCTTCAACCGAGGGTGATGGAAAAATCGCTGGTGCCCGTGAAATAGAACAAGGCTACTCCGATATGCTTCTCAACCTACAACAAAATCCCCAACGCAGTTAGATGTGGTTTTCTGCATTGAACGGGGCTGTTATTGTGTTGACTCAATACCACTTTCCACAGTTAAGAGAAAATTGTATATGTTTAAAGCCAGTGTAAATTTCATTGAAATTCAATCTCGTGCACCTCTGCGCAGGCTGGCAATTCTTCTGTGTGGGCCTGTTCCAGGAACTGCCGTCCGCAGTTTAGAAGGAACATTGGTGAGGGTTGAACATGATCATAGTAAACATATGTTAGATCCCTGGGGGGGTTTGATCGTTCTGGCGATCATAATAGAAATAGGCGTTCGAGGGGAGACCAGGGCTTTTGGCACCGCTAGGTTGCTACATAGTAGCCGACCAGTAGAGCCGAAGTGCTCCAGACCAGACACTGGGAGCTTGATTATTATGGGCTACTTTTTAGTCCTTTCCTGGGTAGCTTATCAGTGCTAGACATAATATGGAAAAGAAGAAACAAAGCACCAACAACAACAAAAAACATTATTCAGCAGCCCATCAATCAGTTGGTGTGTGCTGTGGGGTTGAAGCTACGAACCCATAGCTTGTCCTTGAACCTCAGAAACTTGACCACTATCTGCCTGGACCTGTTACCTGGGCCGGTGGTGGGTTTTCCAATCCTGTAGTCGTACTCCACCTCAATCTTCATGTGGCCCATCTTCAGTTTCTCAGTGATCATTTTCCTCTCTTTGTCCTCAGACTCCGTCCAGGTTTCATGTGGAGATTATGCAATTCCTTCCACACCAATGTTGGTCCCTCGAGATAATCTGATTTCTCCATCATTGTTATCATAGATTCACATACAGAACTGATGTCCTCTCTCAATGAATTACAGATTGCTGTCATCTTGCTGTTCTCCTGTTTAAACTCATCGAGCTGACCCTGGGAGAACTGTAAATTGTTCTTCAGGTCCTGGACCTCTCTGGTCAAGTTGTCCATTCTTTTATTAGTTGACTCCACCAGTATTTGGACTTGAAGCTATTTTCTTGTTGTTGTAACAACTGCTTGTAGAACACTGTTTGTTTAAAAGATCCTTCACCTGTGATAGAGACACTACTGTCCTCAACAGTACTCCCACCGGCCTTGGTCTTTGTCATGGTAGCAACGTAGGCTACACTTTTACTCCTCGCAGTTCCAGAAAGGGTAGGTCACAGGGCAGATGGAAACCACAACAAAAATCAGGGATTCAAACAGTCACATTCCCGGGACAATCCGTGGTCCTAGCCGCAAGGGCTGTGGGCTGTCTGCAAGCTGCTAAGGAAATCTGGCTAACTTGAGAGCTAGCTAACGTTAGTTAGAAGCTAGTCTAACGTCTGCGTCAACAAGGGAACAATGAGCTACTTCTCTGGAGCAAAATAGACCTGCCATTCTTCCCTGTAACACAGCGAATGTCCCACACCTTAATGTGATGGTATATGTTGACAATTATTTGAAAATAAGTTAATTCATAGTCATTTTGCAAAAGAAAGACATGAGAAAAATGCATCTTTCAATGCATGCCACTGGAACTGCTACATGTGGAGAGCTACATGTGGAGAAGCACAGTGAGGATCATTGCCTCTGCACAGTGTCTGAAGCTGCAGTGTCTGAAAAGAACAGAGAGGCTAGGCTGGCGTCACACTGCTCTTCGTTATGAAGTATCTCATGTATTTAATAGGCCTTTAATTTAGTTAATAATAGAGTTAAATCTTGTTAACACATTTGACTTTTGGTTCAATATAATTGTGTAATTCCATACCTTAGTGACAGCAGGGTGTATGTGCTGGGATGTATTTGAAATAGGCCTATACATTGATTTAGCTATGCACTGTTTGGAGAACGACTGCCTCTTCTCGCTCATCCTCAGCTCATCTGCATATTCAAACAGTCCCAGAGTGATAGCTGGCCAGCTGGGAGTAGAAGGAGTGGGAGCCCTTCCAAACGGAAGTTCCATTCTACTCTCTCTCTTTCTCTCTCTATCACGCTTTCTCTCTGCTGGAATCAAGCTAGGTGGATTACCTTGTCAAGAGTACAGGTTCAAACATAGACTAATAAGAAGAAAAGCCAGTTGAAATTCACCATGAGGAGCTACCATCCCGAGAGTCTGTCCCATACTATCAACTATATCTTTCAAAAAATACCCATGGCTTCCTTACACTCCTCACTATCTAAAAGAGAAAAGCACCAGGATACTGCTGTGCAGAGCAGAGCAGGTGAGTCTGGGTAAGTGAGACACTGTAATCACCAAACGGGTGAGTCTTTCTGCGCTGAAGAGACTCTCCAGTGATTTGGAAATGTGCACAGGCAACTCATCAGTGTCCAAAAAAGGCAGGGCCATTAATTAGCCCCAAACAATGTTCTCCTGGCTTATTGACTTCTTAATGTACAGGGAACGACCTGGTTTGTGTTCCCACTCCAGTCAATGACACAGGCCTCTCCGGGGTTCTGGAATGACCATAATGTCATCCTAGCCCTGCCCTTCAGAAATCAGAGCTCCACTGTATTTCATCCTTCGTTTTCTCCTTTGCTCATTCCTCATTAACTATGTAGGAGACTGTGATGCCGGGGCTGGGACACAGGGCTGGGTATTGGGTTGAGGCTGAGAGCTGGGGCTAGGTCTGGGTCTGGTAGCTGCTGGGAGCTGAATATGGGTCTGGAAGCTGGGGCTGGGGCCAGGACTGACTGAATGTGGGTTGATTTTCCCTGTATGGATCATCTGAAATGATGGTGTTGGGTCTGCAATTTGAAATTGCAGGCTACTCTTGGAATGAGCCAGAGCATGAAGGGCAAAAGAGTGACTTCCAAACCACTCGTAATTTTTTAAATCCTTCCTCCTCCAGCTGGGTCTGTGTTAATAAAGCCCTGAGTTCTGACACAGAAAATTTGAAAAATCCTCACACCATTACTTACATTATGTGTGCATGGATGTGTTTTGGATTTTCACATAGTACATGCACGATAGTAAACAGGCCACCCACCTGCCTCCTGAGGGAAAAAACACACACATACAGGAATGCACATTCAACGCACCCTAGGGGATAGTTTTATACCCTTTTTTGTTTGACAGACAATCCCGCTATGTAGGGAGTCGATTTGGTAAAAGCGTTTGTGTGTTCTACACTGCTATTTACTGTGTGATAACACCTTTAAAAAGAAAACATCATTTAATATACATCTGTCTCTGTTCCTAATACTGTAATAAAATGTCAGAAGGCATTAAAAGAATGAAGACTGATACAGGCCAACACAAAAAAATCTGAAATGTATATTAAACCAATAATGCTTTCCAGTACTATTGTTGACCGATGACTCTAGCCTCAGCATTGTACCACTGTTCAGATAACAGCAGGTGAATAACCAAGGACAACAGATGCGAGGAGCAACTCTCCTGATGGATGAGGCAGTGACCTATAACCCCAAACTTCACCATCCTCTAAAAAGGAGTCAGTGAGGGAGGGAGGGAGGCAGGCAGGGAGGGGGGAGAGAGGGAAATGAAAGGTGATGAAAATCCACAACAATAGGAGGCAACATCATATGTCACAACTATATACTTTATTATAAAAGTCTATGAGTGCATTAAAATCCAATGAAAAGATTGATCTAACCCATTGTAGCAACAATATGATAAATGTGGGTTAAGCGTATGACAAAAGATAAGCCCCCACAGGCAGTTATTAAACAGAATTTTTGCTGATGGGGTTAGAGTAGTAAGTAAGTTAAATCAAAATATTTTCAATTGCTGTATTAAGCATACAATATAAGATGGCAGCCAGAGAAGCTTCACTATCAGATAAGTCTTTTTTTATAAAGTCTCATATAAAAGATATCCCGACCAGCGCACTGGGATCCGCACGCAGGGTTGAAATCATAGTGTGTGTGAGAGAGAGAGAGAGCGAGAGAAAGAGAAATGGGATAAACACCAAATTGAGACTCAGCATGCAGAATTCTGCAAAAATATCCTCAGTGTACAACGTAAAACACCAAATGATGCATGCAGAGCAGAATTAGGTCTATACCCGCTAATTATCAAAATCCAGAAAAGAGCGTTAAATTCTAGAACCCCCTAAAAGGAAGCGATTCCCAAACCTTCCATAACAAAGCCATAACCTACAGAGAAATGAACCTGGAGAAGAGCCCCCTAAGCAAACTGGTCCTGGGGCTCTGTTCACAAACACAAACAGACCCCACAGAGCCCCAGGACAGCAACACAATTAGACCCAACCAAATCATGAGAAAACAAAAAGACCATTACATGACACATTGGAAATAATTTACAAAATTGTGCAAACTAGAATGCGATTTGGCCCTAAACAGACAGTACCCAGTGGCAGAATACCTGACCACTGTGACTGACCCAAAATTAAGAAAATATTTGACTATGTACAAACTCAGTGAGCATAGCCTTGCTATTAAGAAAGGCCGCCGAAGGCAGACCTGGCTTTCAAGAGAAGACAGGCTATGTGCACACTGCCCACATAATGAGGTGGAAACTGAGATGCACTTCCTAAACTCCTGCCAAATGTATGACCATATTAGAGACACAGATTTCCCTCAGATTACACAGATCCACAAAGAATTCGAAAACATATCCAATTTTGATAAACTCCCATATTCACAGTGTGCAATCACAGCAGCAAGATGTGTGACCTGTTGCCACAAGAAAAGGGCAATCAGTGAAGAACAAACACCATTGTAAATACAACCTATATTTATGTTCATTTATTTTCCCTTTCGTACTTTAGCTATTTGCACATCATTACAACACTGTAAATGGACATAATATGACATTTGAAATGTCTTTATTCTTTTGGAACTTTTGTGAGAGTAATGTTTACTGTACATATTGTATTATTTATTTCACTTTTGTTTATTATCTATGTCACTTGCTTTGGCAATGTAAACATGTTTCCCATTCCCATTCCCCTTGAATTGAATTGAGAGCAAGAGAGAGAGAGAGACAGGGAAAAATAAAGAAAAAGATTGTGACTATATGACTCAGGTGTAGCTTAAGCTTCCCAGTCTTTCATAATACAAAAATAATAAAAACGGAGCAAAAATTGGTATGGTCAACCAAGACTATCTGTCTGTTTACACCCAACTAATGCTTCATTGAAACTGTGTCATTTGAACGCATAGCCTAACACATTTTAAAAACGTTGATATCCACCTCATTACAGTAGTCTAGAAGAAACAGTAATTGGGGGGAAATAGCCCAGTGCGCATGATGTGCCATCACAGACATTACATTTTAGCAAAACATTTCCATTCTAAACTATTTGCGTCCTCTAGGCTTTTTTCGTTGAGGGCATAAAGTGGCAAGTGTAGACCATTTATTTTTCTGTAGGCTAACTATGATTTTTTTTTTGCGAAAATCCAGCCTACAAATGATCTACTTTTTGATGGCATAAGCAGCACAACTGGCCATCCGGACAACACTCGAACACTCAGCTCGAGCATTTTTCTGCATGCAGGTATGGCTATAAATTCGATAGCTTACCTTGAGAAGCTCCGATATCCACGAGGGCAATTAGAAAAAACAAAAATATGGTGATCATCTTCAATAAGTATCCCGCGACTCCTCTTCTTCCACTTCTAGCAGTTTGTCTACTGTACCCCATGACGAGGAGTCAAAAACTCCGCGATGAAGCAAGTCCAGTGGCTATCAAATGCCGTTCCAAATGATCTACAGTCCTTGCAGCAGAGGCAATGGAATCTTTCGGAGCCTCAAATGTAATGGATAGAAGGGGAAGGTAGAACGAGGGAGGAAACTTGATAGAGAATCAACAAATTCCAGGACTTCGGTGAAACAGTTTTGAAATATGACAGATATTACATTGGCTTTATATGAAGGTATGCATGAAAACCTCTGAAATTACCGTTTGCTCTGTTCACTTTAATATTGAACTGGTCTATAGCTGAATCTATGGGCCGATGTCTTTTCGATATGTAGTTCATGTTCCGAATCTGAAAATTCACAAAAGTCCTCCGTAACTGGCTCTACCGCGCTCCTCACTCCATCAAGCCAGAGTGTATGCAACCTCAGTACCGAGTCTAGCGCACTGATCGACTTTAATCAGAGAAGGCGCCGTCTCTATACTCTGCCGCTTCAACCAATCCAAATACGACGGACTCCTGTCTGTGGATGCCATATCAAAACCCGGCCTGGCTTTTCGGAATGGATGATGTTGATGGACTATAGACGGCTGAGTTGTTATAGCAACAAAACTGATGTGTGTGCAACTTTGGAGCAAAACAGACTGACTTGGCTTAGAATCAAAGGATTGTTGACAACATGTCAACTATATTTACTTTCCAAATGTTTATTGAAAACGTAAATAGATTAGTAAATGACCACTTGTTGGTTCTCAAATACATTATTACTGTTGTTGGTTAGCTAGCTAATACATTTTTGCCATATTAGCATAGACATGACATGAGTCAAAACATCTCAAAGTAACAAATGATATCAATAACAAGATCTAGCTGAAAGAGACACCTCCCCACATGACAGCATCTTCTCATTGTTGCTAGCTATCTGGCCATCCAGAGTCATAACAACAAATGGCTCGTTTTCGTGACATTGTCAGGCAACCAGTCTGTAGGAGTGTGTGGAGTTATTGATAAGCATTAGTATACCATCAATTATTTCCCATGCTATGATGATTTAAGTTGAACCCTTTTCGAAAATTCCCCCAAAATGTTCACAAATTGGTATGGATATATTGTAAAGAATAGACTGTGGACATTGAAATTGACCCTAACATTTTTGGTGATATAGAGGTAGCCGAATCAGTCAGTTTTGAATTTAAATATATGGCATTTAATAGTTATATTCTACCCTACAATAACTATAATTTGTATTTGGCTATTACAATATATGTTGTAACGGTTATTTGAGCATGAATATTGCTTACTGAGCAAATGTAAGGCAACATCTATTTATACTGCTGTAAGGCCACAAATCAAACTGTTGAAATTCAATCAGGAAACACATTTTCTCTAACTGGCATTTGTTCTTGTCACAGCCACACTCCTGATTCTCATTTAGACACAGTCATTAGGCCTAACATGCAGCAATGTCACAAGACCTGATCAATAATTACCACAGAGGGGCATGAATGAGTCTCAACACCCTTGGCCTTGTCTGACTCCTTCAGTCCCTGCTCCCACATAGTCTGACCTACAGGAGAAAATAAATCCATGGATTCTGCACAACAAGCTCCATATCTCATTGACATTGAATGTGTCTATTGAAATAACGATGCAACCCTGGATGGAGGGAGATCAATATCATGTTGTGTTTACTTTTTGACAATTACAGTAGGGAGCCTGCGTGAATAGACCAGTATAGTTGACATTTCTGGTACAGATCAATGCTGCTAAGCACTGTAACAGTTTTGTTTCCAGGGGCAACATGTTGTATGAATGAACAATATCCTGGTTGGTTATATCAGAAAGCCGTACGAGTCATGGCCACAATGGATAGGCTGAAGAGAGTTTGAGAAGCAAGCGCAAAATTGGAAACAAGTAAAAGTGGGGTTTGGAGAGTTTAAACAGGCACACATAGTTTAAGGCTTTGGGGATGTGATGATTCAGTCCGCAACAATTTTCAAAAATCACTGCACATCAATCAAGCTCTATGGAGTCTTACCTTTTTAGACATAACTTTGTTTTGCGAAGAGAGAAAATGGCAAAGACTTTATTGCATTTAGGGCAATACTTTTTCCATTAGAAAATTTAAAAAAATCTTTTTTTATATTTACTGCTGCTGAAAGATTATTTATGCGTGACATAATCTACACTACCTGGAATCTTTGTGATTAATGTGAAATGTGAAGTCGACAGTAGCTCTATGCCTAGAAAAACTGTAAAGTGAAAATAACCATTTGTAAATGTAAATCTAATTTAAGAAACAGGGTATTCTTATCACCTTCCCTCCATTTAAGGTGAATGAACAATGATGTCAATGGGCCGTTGTCAACTCACTGGCATTTCAATTTGAGTTACGAGATGCAGGAAATTGCTTTTTTTGCCAGTAGAACTCTTGTGGGATGGGAGAGACAAGTTGACTGGCATGATGGGGCTCCAAAATATCCATCCCTCAAATAGACTTATTTTCAGAATCACTTTCAGTGTGGTGATTTGCCTAGTGATCCAGTTACTATAGGTCAATATTTTAATGTGTTAAATATACAACTGTATGAACAGTAGTATACTGGGAAATTAAAGCAGATTATGCCTTTTCCATTTTTACATTATCACTCTATGAAAACCTGCTGCATTTGTATAATTGCAGTCAGTATTTTCATTGGACTCTAATTAGACATTAAAGGTCATACAGATACATACATCTGTTGTTAATTCATGGGGAAAGAGCTAATGTTACTATTACAGTACTGTTTACATGGTAATTGCATATATATATATATATATAATAAACACATAGACTACTGTACTTTCTGCTAAATATTTCAAATTCTTCAGCTGGTTGACGTTTATTGTCATGAGTCTTGTCCTGGAGGCAGAACTGAGCGATTTCCCTTTAGATAGACCAGCTGCAAAGTCATTAAAAAAAAAGTAATTCATTTAAGGTTAGGGTTAGGCATTAGAGTTAGCAGTGTGGTTATGTTAGGGTTAGGTTAAAAATCAGATTTTATGACTTTGTTGTTGTGCTGCCTCCAGAACAATATTCAGGATGAAAATTGCTAACCTGCGTAATTTAACTATTTTGTAACTACTTTGTGGGGATTAAAAATGCTTATTCCATAATGATGTTGGCTATTAATTACCTCCTTGTGATATAAGTAGATATAGTACCATGTAAATAGTGCATGGTTAAACATTGCTCCCAAACACTCTGACAGATAGACTCATTAGAGCCCAGATGAAGCAGGCTACTCTTTCCTCCTCTCGTATTAGTGTCAGATTTTAATTCATTAAAGGACAGTAAAAGTGTTGAATTTCCATTCATGTGTTATTAATGGTGTGGTTGTTAATTAGAGAAGGAAGAAGGAGAGGGAGGTTGTGTGTTGTGGTAATCGGGCTGACCACACCACAGACTAAATTGTACAATAAACAGCAGCAGTCAGTATTCTGTCTCTCTATAGCCCTGCTGATAGCCTACAGTAGTTAGGGAAAGTAATGTCCCCACACTGTTCAGGCTCTCCAAAACTTTAATATTCTCAGTGTCTCATCAAAGACTACTTAGGATTGATGTTGCCATTTGCTTTTGGGACTCAGTATGAGGCATATGATGCCTTCAGAAGGTATTTATGCTGCTTGACTTATTCTACTTATTCTATTGTTGTGTTACAAACTGAATTCAAAATTGATTAAACATATATTTTTTTCTCACCCACCTACACACAATACCCCTTAATGACAAAGTAAAAACATGTTTTTAGAATTTTTTGCCAATGTATTGAAAATGAAATAAAGAAATATCTAATTTACCTAAGTATTCACACCCCTGAGTCAATACCTTGTAGAAGCACCATTGGCAGCGATGACAGTTTTGAGTTTTTCTGGGTAAGTCTCTAAGAGGTTTCCACACCTGGATTGTGCAACATTTGCCCATTATTCTTTTTTCTTCTAGTTCTGTCAAATTGGTTGTTGATCATTGCTAGACAACCATTTTCAGGTCTTGCCATAGATTTTCTAGCAGATTTAAGACAAAACTGTAACTCGACCACTCTGGAGCATTCACTGTCTTCTTGGTAAGCAACTGGCCTTTTTGGGTGTTTTAGGCTATTGTACTGCTGAAAGGTGAAGTCATCTCCCAGTGTCTGGTGGAAAGCAGACTGAACCAGGTTTTCCTCTAGGATTTTGCCTGTGCTTAACTCCATTCCGTTTCTTTTTATTCTGAAAAACTCCCCCGTCCTTAATGATTACAAGCATACCTATAACATGATGCAGCCAGCACTATGCGTGAAAATATGGAGAGTGGTACTCAGTAATGTGTTGTATTGAATTTGCCCCAAACATAAATCCCGACAGCTGTGATGGGAACAGGAACTATCGGTACAATTTTATAAATCCCGACAGCTGTGATGAGAACAGGAACTATCGGTACAATTTTATAAATCCCGACAGCTGTGATGGGAACAGGAACTATCGGTACAATTTTATAAATCCCGACAGCTGTGATGGGAACAGGAACTATCGGTACAATTTTATAAATCCCGACAGCTGTGATGGGAACAGGAACTATCGGTACAATTTTATAAATCCCGACAGCTGTGATGGGAACAGGAACTATCGGTACAATTTTATAAATCCCGACAGCTGTGATGGGAACAGGAACTATCGGTACAATTTTATAAATCCCGACAGCTGTGATGAGAACAGGAACTATCGGTACAATTTTATAAATCCCGACAGCTGTGATGGCAACAGGAACTATCGGTACAATTTTATAAATCCCGACAGCTGTGATGGGAACAGGAACTATCGGTACAATTTTATAAATCCCGACAGCTCTGATGGGAACAGGAACTATCGGTACAATTTTATAAATCCCGACAGCTGTGATGGGAACAGGAACTATCGGTACAATTTTATAAATGCCGACAGCTGTGATGGGAACAGGAACTATCGGTACAATTTTATAAATCCCGACAGCTGTGATGGGAACAGGAACTATCGGTACAATTTTATAAATGCCGACAGCTGTGATGGGAACAGGAACTATCGGTACAATTTTATAAATGCCGACAGCTGTGATGGGAACAGGAACTATCGGTACAATTTTATAAATGCCGACAGCTGTGATGGGAACAGGAACTATCGGTACAATTTTATAAATGCCGACATGGCATGCTCTTTTTATGTCGCTAAAATTAATTATAAGAGAAATGGCAGCCGAAGCGCCTTTTTGCACAAATATTGATATAATAACCATCCTCGAAGTAAACTTGGAGTAATGCGATGACATGGTGTGTGGGTCCTCCCAATATGACTCGGGAAACCATGCAGTTTAAATTTGGCTACAGATGAAATAAATGATGATGAACATCACAGGGTGGTGAAAGTGCATGGTGATGAGCTTGATGCTCCTTTCCAATAAATATTGAGGGTCTTATTCTGGTGACGTGATGATCGATGCTTGACTGCTGTTTTGACAAATAAAAACATTCTCGCTCTTATCCATAATCTCATCATATAGACTAGCCTGAGAGAGAGAGAGAGAGAGAGAGAGAGAGAGAGAGAGAGAGAGAGAGAGAGAGAGAGAGAGAGAGACTGATATAGTCTGCACACAAAGCAGCAGTTCAGAGGTGATTTGTATTACTGTAAGCCACAGAGACACAGTGACTGTCTACCGGTCAGTGTCGACAGTATGTGCCACACAATAAAGCTGTTTTCGATGGATTCAGCGCTACTTTAACTGCTGCCCTTGGAATCAATATTAAAGTGATTTGCGGCAC
The DNA here is from genome assembly GCF_045679555.1 of Salvelinus alpinus. NCBI lineage: Eukaryota > Metazoa > Chordata > Actinopteri > Salmoniformes > Salmonidae > Salvelinus > Salvelinus alpinus. Next base: position 100,351,208 of record NC_092086.1, read on the forward strand.
CATATGTGGCAAGGAATCAAAACTTAATTTAGGCAGATAAAGATGCCATTTCACAGGGAGATAAAGTGCTGCATCATGGGAGATGTGTTCTCCCCTGGCCTGCTCTCAGCTTCTCACTCGGCCTCACAGATTTACAGGCTCCTTTTTCCTGCCCCATAAAACGGCAAATCTGCTCACCAGGCGACACAGGAGAATGATAGTGGATTAATTTGTCAAGAAGCCTCCACTTATTTACAGTCTTCTTCCATTACCGTCGCTTTTCCTGTAAGACAATAACGAGTGTCTGAAGTCAAAATATCGATTTACCTGTCCATCACGACCATGAGTCATCGTGAAAAACACACACAGCCAAAGACTCTGCTGACCTACCTGTCTACATCTAGGATGGGTTAGTGTCACCTCAACAGCTTCACAGTGAGATTTACATAATCATTTACATTTTCCATAAAATGTTACTTCTTTAGTAACTGAAAATGAGTGTAATTAAGAATACAGTTATTTATTGACAATGTGCCAGACAGAGTCGGTAAATTAATGGTGAGATATTTTGCGTTCACCAACCCAATATCTCTTTCTTAACTTGTTTACACAGGCAGCACAATTCTAATGTTTTCTACACTAATTGGTCTTTTGACATCAGATCTTTTTCAGAGACCAATTAGGGAGTGAATGTTATTTATAATAAGATTTACATGTAGAAAATCGGACCTTTCTGAAATAGAAATGGATGGCCCTCACTTCAGCAAAATATATTTTACCTAAACTCTCCCTGAACGCTTAAAAAGAAGTGACCCTCCCCTATACCCCCAAATAATAATACAAAAAGCGGATAACAGAGAACATGTCTATGTTTACCCTCACTTCTTGGACAGACCAGAGCCTGCAGTTTTAGAAGCTGTTCTTCATCCTGTAAGCTTTACATGGCAATGCAGGAATTTTGATAGCACACAGAGCTGCAGGCCAGAAGGTTATGGGATCACAGGTCACCATGGACAAGAGTAGGGGTGGAAAGATCTCCTTTATAGTAAAAGCCTTGCATGAATCTATCATCGTATTTGCAGGCCCATGAAAACATTTGCCTTTTATAAACATTTCATGCAATTCTATGTCATTTTACATATTAGCAGAATCTTTTTTATACCACACAAATTACTGAAATGGCAAGCTAAGAATGGACAGAGAGATAGAACTATGCGTTCATCTTATCATATTTCTCCAATGCCAAATCAGTCTGTAACGAAACTGTCCCTGTTTGCAAATAATTAAATCTGAGACCTCATTAGGAATCTGAACATGGTACTGTACTTTGAAAAGTTAGGCCTACCTTTTCACACCAGTCAGACTAGGCCTATTGATGCAGAAAAATGACAGCTTTATTAACTGCTGGCTACTCTACTTCTGTGGCTTAACCCAACGAGACAAGGTTACAACAAGTGTTTCCCTAAAAGCTGTCTGGATTTAAACATATTCTATTGTACAGAAAGTGAATAGCTTAATCAATTGATAGTGACAGAATTAGATTAATTCCCAAGCAAAGTCCATTTTTTGTCTCCTTGGCCATAGAAGGTTGTAGCTCAGCCTATGAATGTCAAAGAAATGAAACAATGATATCCCCATTTGCGTCGGAGACACTTCTTTCCCGGGTATTTCACAGCTTGTTTCTACCATAAAGCATTTCGGACCAAAGCGCTGTTATATATCACTTTATATAATCAGATTAGTTTTATTTTCTTCAAAATCTTAAACTAACAAGGGGTAGTAGGCTTGTGCTTTTTGCCATTTTCATTAATAAAGGGTAGGCCTATGGCATACCCTCTCATACCCCCTCAATTTGAGTCTTGGTTTTAACTTAACAGCCCTTCACTGACATGGAGGTTGGCTATTTAAAGAGTGCATGGTGTGTTGAAATTAATTATGTCTACTCCAATGTTTCTACTTTCAGCACCATGAACTGTCCATTTTCGATTGATTGTGCCACTTCAAGTTTCAGCACCACGGTGTAAGTTATTCGAATCTGGCTTGAAACATATTGTTTTTAATAAAATCAATTATAGTAGTAGCAAGCTATCAAAGTTGACCTCCGGTCCTCCTTTCTAATCTCATCGTCGCGCTCTCCTTCTCAAACTGACAGAACATAGGTAATAGGATAGTCCACCACAAGATAGTGATTTTTTTGGACTAGGCCTAATCAACAACAAAAAACAAAAACTTTGACTCTCCTCCTGAACTGCCACCGTAGCCCTACACAGCACAGCCATTGGTTAGACAGCTCACAAAAACGTTTTTGATCAGCAAGAGCAGAGAAGGCCGGGGCTCAGGGTTGGAATATCCATTACAGTGTGTAATGCAGCCTAGTTTTATTTACACCATCCCAGCAGCTATCTTACAAATATAACTTTGCTCTATGCTTCTCCGAGCATGGACTTTGTAGCCTATAGGCTATGGATCCTTTGATTGAGACCACACTAAATAGCCTATAGGCGTACTTGATATTGGGCGCCCAGCGGAGAATCAGAGATGAGGGGCGGCATCAGGCACACATCGATATATAGCCTAATAAGTAGCCTATAACGTATAGGCTATAGATCATTTGATTGAGACCACACTAAATACTGTAGCCTAAAGGCACACTTGATATTGCGCGCCCAGCGGAGAATCAGAGATGAGGGGCGGCATCAGGCACACATCGATATATAGCCTAATAAGCGACTAATTCTAAAACACTGAGAAATATTGATATTTCATAAATTACAAATGACATGCCCCCACCTGGACTAGATTTAAAAATATTAAAACTCTCCCCTTGACTGTAATTTAAAAAGCATGACCCTCCCCCATTTTCCTCCAGGTAACCATTTTGTAAATTTTGATCCATCCCTGAAAAAAATATCAGAATTGGGCTGCATGTGTAAACGCAGCCGATGCAGTGCAGTGTCTAGCCTCTTTCATGCAAAGTATTAAGATCAGTGATGAGTGGTGCCTAGGAAAGTCTTACTGCAATTTTCTAAGACGTATCTATTTACGGCATGTCTCAACCATTCCATTGACTTATGCCTCTTCTGTCTCAGTGGTTGCAAACTAAGAGGTATTTTCCTTACTCTCACTCCTCGTCCACAACTTTGTACTTTTACATTAATTGCTGCAGAGAATCTATGAGAAATAATTGGTTTTCTGGCATGATTAATATATTCTGCATAACCCAGTGAACCTCTTAAAGAGACTAAAGTCATTTGGTTTCTGAAAGGGTTAATAATGGCAGAGGGTTAATTTGATGTTATACTCCTTTGTGGGTTTGCCAGAACAAACTGGGCAGCTCACCACTTTACATACTGGAGAGAGTAGTAGGTTGGGAAAGGTAGATAGAGCTAAACTGGAAAATAGAGTATGCATTCATTTATTAGATAATGGTCAGGTTTTCTGTATTTTGGTACTGTACACATTGTCTGATAAATTAATGCATACTGTATGTATTTCATCCACATAATGTGTTGTTTGTTTCTGGTAAGGGACCACAATGCAGTACCTTACTATTCTGCCCTTCACTTGACGACTACTCAGCTTGTCTCTTGGTATTTGTGCCTAATGGGCCTCCGTAGACCACCACTGTTGTTCTTCGGTGTCCAGTGAAGTAAGGCAGATCTTAACCCTAACTCCTAACCTCTGACCTTTCACCCTATTTCTCTTGTGAGCTCAGAGCCTATAGGAAGGTGGGAGGCAGTTTACTGTGCTGTGGCCCAGAAGCTCAGTGTCCGCACAAATTACACAAAGAAAAGAAGGAAGACTGTAGGGATCCAACATGGTGCTGAGGTTCAGCCTCAGATCATCTGTGAAGCTCCTTAAGTGTGTTTTCACTGTCATATTCATGATATAATAGATGTCACACAGTATATTGTCATCTCAGTCGATGGCATATCTTGTGGCATGCTGATAACAGTGTAAAGGCCATATAATTAGGAAATAGAATAGTAATTCAATAGGATCTCTGTGGTTAAGGCTCTGCTATGGCAGAGGGTTTGAATAAAGTGCCCCCACCTACAGGTGAATAATAAGTCATAGTAATATATCAGTGATTCAATAGGTTGAAGGAAAATGTCAGCGTCATTGACATGAAGTTTACAGGTTAAAGCAAGCAAATCAAGACGAGGATAGAGTCCAGGGTCTTAAAGAAGCTATTCTTCACATTTCCGCTCCAAGGCCGAACCTCATAAACGTGTTTAGTCCTCAAGTGACTCACTGTCACTCCTATTGCTGTACATAGAGGTGAAAGATGACATCCCTGTGACTGTTCCAATATCCTGTGATGCAATATGATTGGATAAGCCAAACGTGCGTTTTGGCTATTGTATCACAACCCTGTCACTGTTACAGTAGCCTGTGATACAAAAGTCAGAAGGAAATCCTTTGTGTGATTATATCTGTGATCTATTGTTTGATATACCATCATAATCACCACAGAACACAACCTTTGAGGAAATGTTTGTATGCCTCTGCTTCCACCAAGCATTATATGACTCAGTACCATCGAAATGTATTGTTGGCCTTTCTAACAGTATGAAAGGTTTTGTTTATTTCTCGCCCATCCCGGCACACAAGGGCCAAACAGAGCACAGAATCTCTGCTTGGCTCGCTGTACTCCCCCGTAGACCTGTGAGAATACCACACACACACACACATACATAAACACTCTCACACACACATACACACGCAAATGCACGCACGCAAACACACACACAAACTACAACACACATAAACACACCCACATCATATATGTATGATCCCATTCATGGTGACCGTACGTACAGTATATGACTTCACTTTACCCTCCAAGAGCCCCTTCCCTCCATGGGAATGGTTTGGCCTTCTGTGGTAAACAGGCATTAATCACTGTTTGAGAGGGAATTGTCAGGGGGAGAGCCCCAGGCATCTGAGGAGGGTTGGTATGTGGGCATGTGTGGCAGGGAGATGTAGGGTGTAGGGTGTTGCTCCCCCTCCGGGAGCTGGACTGCACCAGCTGATGGGGTCAGTGTATCCACAACCTTGAGAAAGTGTGTCTAGGACACCGAGTGAGGAGGGAGGGAAGGATACTTCTACGGTCTGGAGGAATCCATCACTCTCCAACCCAATAATGGAGCAGCACTGACTTGTTAGACCAAGCAGCAGTAGCTGGCAGTACACCATAAGCACTCTTATGTCCTGCTTTGAACTGCTGCCTGGGACAAACAATAATATGGTACTGAAATGGAACAATTCTGAATATGAATTAAATATCTTACATAACAATGGATAGAGGAACAAAGAAAATATACCTCAGACTGCTCAGAGCTTTCTCTGCTCTCGTTTAGTAAATGTCACATCATTTAATTCTTATAAATCATTATTGGATTTCTACTTTCAAGCGTTTCATGACAGTATGCAACATGATTCCATTTCTGACAGACACATTCAATTAGCCTCCAATAACTGTTTACATTCTTAAAATGAAAAGTGCCTCACCAAGAGCTAGTACTTGATAAGTACAAAAACAAGTCTGCCAGAAACACAACTGTCACGAGGAAGGTGTGTTGAATTGAATCAGAGCTTATTATTTATTTTTTTAACCTTTATTTAACTAGGCAAGTCAGTTAAGAACAAATTCTTATTTACAATGACGGCTGAGTGAGGAACAGTGGGTTAACTGCCTTGTTCAGGGGCAGAACAACAGAATCCTTTGTCAGCTCGGGGATTCGATCCAGCAATCTTTCAGTTACTGGCTCAATGTTCTAACCACTAGGCTACTGGCCGTCCCACTAGGCTTCCCGCCGCTACTTCTTGGGTTATCCTTTACTATCATGCTGCTGGAGGCTATGTCTCTGGTACAGTCCCCTGATCCTAAGACAATGGACCCCTGGCCTACAGGAAAAAAACCCAGGCACTCAGACAGAGAGTATATAGGAGACATATGTCCCTCTTCTTAAGTGGTACTTTAAGAGGTATTGATGGTTTAAAGCAGCCAGTAAGAACGTAGGTGATCAATGAGGAGATCTGTGTCTGTGGGTCGTCATCGTACTGCTGCCTCCTAAACAATGATATATTGTACAGATGGAGCCTGTCAGAGTGCTCCGATCCTCCCTCTATAGATTCCTTCAGTTCACTCTCAATTAGCTGAATTCATTCAATTTCAAATAATAAACCTTTCGATAGTCAATGAAGAGGCTTGATCTATTGTAAAAAAAAAAAAAATTAAACGACAAAAAAAAGCCAAAGTTAAGCAACCTAAATCCCTGGATGTACCATTGTGCACTGGAGCCTATTTCTGCTGAGGTGTGGAGTGTGGAAAACAACGATGTTACTGTGTGAACTGGAACTGCAGGAGAAAAGCTCTACTGATTGCAATCAGTAGATGTTTGATTGCAATTGTACAGGGAAAAATAGGTTTCTTAGTTCATATTTTTCCTCTATTTGTCCATTGCTTATGTAATGACCTTGCAGAGCAATTTGGGGCATCTGAAGTACATAGGGTCACTGGTATGTCATTGATTGTAGGATAAATAGATAGTGACTGGTATTTCATTGATTGTAGGCTAAATAGATAGTGACTGGTATGTTATTGATTGTAGGATAAATAGATAGTGACTGGTATGTCATTGATTGTAGGATAAATAGATAGTGACTGGTATGTCATTGACTGTAGGATAAATAGATAGTGACTGGTATGTCATTGATTGTAGGCTAAATAGACAGTGACTGGTATGTCATTGATTGTAGGATAAATAGTCAAATACAGTATGTAGATTTTTGACAGTTTATTATGACTATGAATTCAAAAATAAGACTAAAGTATGATCTTTGTTCCCAGTAATATGATGTTAGTTGCCATCTATGGTTTTACCTATTTAATTTCTTTACCATTTGGACCTATTTTCCTAAATCGTACAGAAGTTATTGTTGAATGAATGCCTTTGTCACACCCTGATCTGTTTCACCTGTCTTTGTGATTGTCTCCACCTCCCTCCAGGTGTCTCCCATCTTCCCCATTATCCCCTGTGTATTTATACCTGTGTCCTCTGTTGGTCTGTTGCCAGTTTGTCAAGTCAACCAGCGTTTTTGTGTCTCAGGTCCTGCTTTTCCTAGTCTCTCTTTTTCTTGCCCTCTAGGTTTTGACCCTTGCCTGTCCAGACTCTGAGCCCGCCTGCCTGCCCCTGACCCTGAGCCTGCCTGCTGACCTGTACCTTCGCCCCACCTCTGGTTTATTGACCCCTGCCTGCCTTGACCTGTCTATTGTCTGCCCCTGTTGGATCTTTAAACCATTGTTAATTTGACGTTGTCTGCATCTGGGTCTTGTCTTTTTCAGTTCCACTTACTTTTACTGCTCAAAATGCTGCATTTAGTTTTTACAAACAACTGAGTATGCACTATGCACACCATCATGCTCTCACTTACCTCCACTCAGAGCCATATAGATATGACTCTGCCTCCACTTATTCGATACCTCTGGCATTCGTTAATAGCTTTAAAGCAGCCTGACTGTCATTGTAGCCTACTCAGTCTGGCAGGAATAAACACGGAAATCCAAATTCCTGGCAGGTTTGGAGGGAGAAAAGCTTAACATAATGTACTGAGGCATTAGTGCTCTCCACTTTCTGGGAGATGCTTTCATCCCTCTCTTTGGAACTCAACCCTCTTGTTCTTTGTTAGGGGTGTGAGTTTCAGTAATGTTTGTAATTGACACTACACAGCCAGCCATGTTTGTATATCCAGTGTATAAATTCCTGACTAGAGAGGGCTATGTGGTGATATATGGGCAGGATGTCAGAAGCTGTCTGTTAACGATGATTTATGATGGTTTCAGGAGGAGGCTGTGAGGCCTGTGGTAATGCAGCTGCTAGTCACAATGCTACTGTAAACACAGCTTAGGAACCCTAACGAAGACCTCACACTAGAACCCAACACACTCACACACATTCCTCTATATGAACCTGTCCATCTAACCTACAGTATCTTACTCAATATAGCAGAATATACTATATTTCTGTCCGAAGTAAAACTGTTACTGCTGATGAAGTAGATCAATGAATATGTCAGAGAGAGAGAGAGTAAGTATATTTTGTTTAATGAAAGTACTTCTCAACTTGAGCAGAAGCACTGTGGCAGAGCATTTCAACTACGTCTTTAGTTTTAAGTCCTTGGAGAAACCGCTCTCTTAACTTATTCTACCATCCCCTGACCAGCTACCTTTGCTCAAGCCATGAACTAACCCTCATCTTTGGAGGATGCAGCTTTCAAAGACTTGGCCTCAATTGGTTAACCTGAGATTATATATTGCTTGTTTGTTTTTTTGCTCTTGAAGCGCTTTGAGATACTATGAAAAGCGCCATAGAAATGTAATTTATTATTATTATTATTAAGACAGGGATTCACTTATCTCTGTATGATCACATCAACATCACAAACACAATCCTACACAAGTTGGGTGTGTGGAGAGCACACAGTACAGGGATCATGTTCTGGTGTAACTTTAGACTCTCACTCTGACCCATCAAAGAAGCAGGTTGGCGTTTATTGGGATGACACAGCCACAAAGTAAAAAAATATGATTTTAAACCTAACCCTTACATTAAGCACACTGCTAAACCTAATGGCTAACCCTAACCTTAATACTGCAGTGGGCTAAATCAGGGTCACACAGAGGGATTCTTGGTATTCTTAAACAAATCTACTTTGAAACAAAAATGTACACCTCACAAACATGGTTATGATACAAGACACCTGTATCATGTCAGATATAGAGTTTGCATCCCAATATTACACTTGATATACATCACAGAAGACAAATATAACAAAACTGTTTCACATATTGTATAAACACCTTTTTATATATATATATAATCTTTATTAATGATGAAATTATGAAAATATTAATAACATTCCACCCATGGGGCTAAAGAGGGCTCTTTTGTTCATTGACTACAGTAAAGGGCTACATAAAGACCAAAAAGCAAATTTGTTTTCATGAATTTTTACAATATTGCCAATTTTGACTTTGAAGCTGCAGCTGGCCCATCTAGCAGAAATCGTTCAGTTCTGCCTCCATGGCAAGATTCATGACAATAAACATTCATCTGCATCAAAGAGCCCCCAATAAGGAAGCGGGACCTTTCCCAGAGTACATCCTGTGGGGCTGCTAGTCGCTGAGGTGATGGGAGGGGGCACTGTTACTCCCATCCTGCCCCTTTACTCAGCACTGCTCCCATTAACAAATCTGCTAGCTGCCCTGCTCTGGTACAGCCGAGAGGGGACAAGTACAGACAGATAGAGGTAAGTCAGAGAGGAGGAAGGGGGATGGGGAGGTGGAAGGTTGGTTTTTTTTGTGCATAAAGTGCACATCGTTAGGCTACTGCTCCTTACTCTGCAAGGTAAGCAAAAAGTTTGTAGCAGCAATGATGTTGCGGTAGTTGCTGTGCCTACAAGGTCAAATCAATCGAAGAAAAGCTGATTTACTTTTACTGCAGATGTAATCTCTAAGGGTTGTAAAATTGAGGGAGGAGGAGGAAAGGTGGGGGGATGTCCAGCGTGGTGTGTATGTGTGTTCGTGTGTGTGCGACGTGATCGAGTGAGAGAAAGGGAGAGAGAGAACATGTGCCTATTCATGTGTGGTAACATGGTAACCACCTCCTCGCTAGGAATGACCTGTTTGCCTCATTAATATATTGTGGCTGAAGGGGAACAATATGCAAGCCAAGCAAGAAAAATTAGAATCAAAATATTTTTTCCTTCCTTGGTGCTCTCTGGGGAGTGCGTCATCCTTTTGGCAGTACAGAGCGTGTACAGAACACAATATGTTGTTCAACATATCAAACACTGCTTCTACAGTATATTCAATATACTATATACTGTTTATTCATTCAATTTACTGAGTATACAAAATATTCAGACTGACCAGGTGAATCCAGGTGAATCCAGGTGAATCCAGGTGAAAGCTATGATCCCTTATTGATGTCACCTCTTAAATCCACCAATCAATGTAGATGAATGGGGGGAGACAGGTTAAATAATTATTTTTAAGCCTTGAGACATGGAGTGTGTGTGTGCGCCATTCAGAGCGTGAACGGGCAAGACAAAATATTTAAGTGCCTTTGAACAGGGTATGGTAGTAGGTGCCAGGCGCACCGGTTTGAGTGTGTCAAGAACTGCAACGCTGCTGGGTTTTTCACACTCAACAGTTCCCCGTGTGTATCACAGGAGGTTGGTGGCACCTTAATTGGGGAAGACTCATGGTAATGGCTGGAGCGGAATAGGTGGAATGGTATCAAATACACCAATCACATGTTTGATGCCATTCCATTCACTCCGTTCCAGCCATTATTATCAGTCGTACCCCCTCAGCAGCCTGGAGAATAACACCATAAACCCCAGCTCATAGTCTCCCTACTCCTCACTTAGCTGAGAAACAGTGCAGCTACACCAGACAGAGAGCCTCAAAACTATCAAGAATGATCCACCACCCAAAGGACATCCAACCAACTTGACACAACTGTGGGAAGAATTGGAGTCAACGGGGGCCAGCATCCCTGTGGAACGTTTACAACACCTTGTAGAGTCCATGCCCCAATGAATTGAGGCTGTTCTAAGGGCAAAAGGGGGTGCAACTCAATATTAGGATGGTGTTCCTAATGTTTTGGACACTCAGTGTAGATGTGTAGGTTGGCCAATCAATATGAATTGCATTTCATTTATGTGTAGAGTCTCATGCAAAACTGTGTTGTGAAGTGATTTTCTTTTGCGCAATAGATCTTTTCTATTTTCAGACTCTGAAGTTCAGTGAAGAAGCTTTAATTTTGGTACAGTAGCATCTCTTTATCTTGGTACAGAATTATCTTTCCCTCAAAACTAGAACAGCCTACCCCGTATTTACTCCTGGCAATACTGAACAAATAAAAACACATAAACAAGTCAAAAGTAAACCTATTTTACTCAAGATTGAGCAGCACATAGTGGAATAAGAGAATAGCTGAGATATTGCATCAACCAGAGAATCCCTACTATACACAGTAAATAAACCGAACACCACACAATAGTAAACAACACAACAAAAAATAACAACAGTAAACAACAATGCAAGATCTTAACCCAACCCCAACCTAAACACAACACAGCAGAGTAGAGCAGAGAGCCCAACACTCCAGGAAACCAATGTGACTGTCGCCCAAGGTATAGAAACCAGACACCAAATGCCAAAACCCCAGAAATGGGAGGGAGGGGGCGATAAAACAAAGAGCGTTTTTAATTCTACTTTTGTTCTTCCCCAGCCACAGACTGTAGCCCTGAGAGCAGAGTTTGGGTCTCTAGCAATACCCCCTGCAGAGAGGGGCTTCAGACTCCTCTCCAGGCTCAGAGCAGGGGATATGGTGTCTAGAGGGGCCCTCTCCAGGCCAAAGGGTGAGAGATAAACCGGGGACCCCTGCTCTGATGGAGCCCCAGGTTACAGCAGCCATAGCAGGGGTCCCCTCAGTCACGGAGGGGGGCAGCATCACTCCTGGATGAACCAGGGTGAGCCTGGGTAGGGCGCAGTTTAAGGGTAACTGTCATCAAATGCCAAATACTTGAATGTTATATACCTGCTCTGCTCATGGGGAAGGCACTATGCGGAGCTACCGAGGACTTTCAAGAGGGAAGAGGTTGCTTTGACTGCAACCAAATCAAACAGGAATCACTTGAATCACCTGCCACCCTTTCATATAAAGACTTGTCAAGTATGCCCCGCGGTAACACATTTTCTGCAGATTCTCTTCCAAACCTTCACCACATCCTTTCCAGAAAATATTAAGAAGATTTTCTGTGGTTGTTTATGGCTGGGGATAGTTATGTTACAACACAAAATGAAAAGGGAATAAACCCATAAGAAGAAAAAAAAATCAATGAAGAAATCCAATCTTCCTTTAGCCTCTGAAACACTCAAATCTGTAACTACTGGCAACCATAGTCTCCACTGTGCAATGCAGCACATCATTACACTGCTACATCTCTCCTTGTCATGCACCATATGGGTGTTATGTGGCTTAAAATAAGTAAACATTAAACAACACCGGAAAACACAGCACAATGTTCTAACCCAAATAAAACACCCAAACTCACACTTCTTTCATAGCAGGCATGGCAAAGCAGACTCTCACAAGTGATGTTCAACTGTGAATTGAGAGTGACCTGTTTTTCAATAAGAGGGAGAAATGCTGAGAAATTAACTATTCATATATTGATAAAGCAGCAGCAGCCTACAATAGACTCCTTTCATATGCTGGAGATTGAATTTTCATGTAAGCAGTTTGAAGCTTTTATTCCACAGTGCCATTGCAGTGCAAACAAACCCTCAGAAGTTTGATAGGTCCTCTGCAACTAGAATGCTGGTTCAACCCATCTCCATCCCCTTCACACATCTCTTTTTTACTGCAGGGACGAGCCATCTTGTAGGTACAATGTAAACATCGTTGGTCTCAATTTCATTGACATTGTTGCCGCACTTAAGTGCTGTCACTCGATCCCGCTGAAACAGAAGGGTTTCAACCTTGGCCAGAGGGCTGGGATGCATAGAGAGTGGTGGGAGGGGAAGAGGGGGAGGGAGGGGAGGGTGTCGTTACTGCACTTAAAGCATTACAACTCACTACAGAAGAAGAAGGGGCAAGGGCCTTAGGGTAATTTAGAAAGGGTTCCCTTACCCCCAAGGTGTTAAATTCAAAACCACATTTATTATCGCGAAAAATGCGACATCTGCTCACTTAACGTTAATTATAGCTTCTCTTTCGAGGAGGGAGCCATTAAGCCGGTTTGGGGTTGTTAACTCACACTGGTCTCTCTCTGTGTGGTGTAGCTGCACTGTTTCTCAGCTAAGTGAAGAGTAGGGAGGGGTTGTTAACTTACACTGGTCTCTCTCTGTGTGGTGTAGCTGCACTGTTTCTCAGCTAAGTGAAGAGTAGGGAGGGGTTGTTAACTCACACTGGTCTCTCTCTGTGTGGTGTAGCTGCACTGTTTCTCAGCTAAGTGAAGAGTAGGGAGGAGTTGTTAACTCACACTGGTCTCTCTCTGTGTGGTGTAGCTGCACTGTTTCTCAGCTAAGTGAAGAGTAGGGAGGGGTTGTTAACTTACACTGGTCTCTCTCTGTGTGTTGTAGCTGCACTGTTTCTCAGCTAAGTGAAGAGTAGGGAGGAGTTGTTAACTCACACTGGTCTCTCTCTGTGTGGTGTAGCTGCACTGTTTCTCAGCTAAGTGAAGAGTAGGGAGGGGTTGTTAACTTACACTGGTCTCTCTCTGTGTGGTGTAGCTGCACTGTTTCTCAGCTAAGTGAAGAGTAGGGAGGAGTTGTTAACTCACACTGGTCTCTCTCTGTGTGGTGTAGCTGCACTGTTTCTCAGCTAAGTGAAGAGTAGGGAGGGGTTGTTAACTTACACTGGTCTCTCTCTGTGTGGTGTAGCTGCACTGTTTCTCAGCTAAGTGAAGAGTAGGGAGGAGTTGTTAACTCACACTGGTCTCTCTCTGTGTGGTGTAGCTGCACTGTTTCTCAGCTAAGTGAAGAGTAGGGAGGGGTTGTTAACTTACACTGGTCTCTCTCTGTGTGGTGTAGCTGCACTGTTTCTCAGCTAAGTGAAGAGTAGGGAGGGGTTGTTAACTCACACTGGTCTCTCTCTGTGTGGTGTAGCTGCACTGTTTCTCAGCTAAGTGAAGAGTAGGGAGGAGTTGTTAACTCACACTGGTCTCTCTCTGTGTGGTGTAGCTGCACTGTTTCTCAGCTAAGTGAAGAGTAGGGAGGGGTTGTTAACTTACACTGGTCTCTCTCTGTGTGGTGTAGCTGCACTGTTTCTCAGCTAAGTGAAGAGTAGGGAGGGGTTGTTAACTCACACTGGTCTCTCTCTGTGTGGTGTAGCTGCACTGTTTCTCAGCTAAGTGAAGAGTAGGGAGGGGTTGTTAACTCACACTGGTCTCTCTCTGTGTGGTGTAGCTGCACTGTTTCTCAGCTAAGTGAAGAGTAGGGAGGGGTTGTTAACTCACACTGGTCTCTCTCTGTGTGGTGTAGCTGCACTGTTTCTCAGCTAAGTGAAGAGTAGGGAGACTATGAGCTGGGGTTTACAGCATTATTCTCCATTCTCCATTCTCTAATTACCATCATTATTTCAGTAAATACTACAGAGTTTTCCACATTGAGAAAACAATCCTCCCTAAAGGTTGAGGAAAAGCTTTATACTCTAAAACGATTGATTATATACCAGAGTTAGATAACAGTACAGGGAAGATCATGAGTGATGTTTTGCATTGGACTCGGTTGTTGTGGAGACGAAGGCAGACGATATATATTCTGCATAATTACCGGGGAGAAGTACAGTATGTAGCTACAGTAACTGGAAACATGTTCTAGTTGAGTATTTATTAAAATGCTCACACGTCAGCATGCAGTAATCTCTGATGTCTTTATCATTCTATAATGCACTCCTTGGCCCATTTTCCCTCACTGTACTGTGTGTAGATAGTGAGAACCCCACTGGGGAGATTAACTGTGTTTCCTGTTGGTGAAGCTTTGAAGTTAAGTCCTCAGGGAAACCAACACCATACAGTCCTGTTCCCTTCATCTGTGTCATTCAACTTGTACAGTACTGTACAACCACCTCCAATGTCACCCAGCTCTTCAAGTTCCTGGTTTTGCCCTCTCACATAGAGATAGCAAGCCTGTAATAACAACAGCATATTTCTTTAAAAGTCACGGATACAGCTTTGCATCTTGGCTGAGAGAGGAATGCATAGTGAGACTGAGGTAACTGGGAGAGCATCCTTTGAGGTAAAGGAGATTGTATCTGAATGTTCAACCAGGCCAGCTGCAGTGAGTTTGGAGTTGGTGTGATCTATAGTACAAATAAACATCATGAAGAATAAGAAAAGCAGTAGGTTTCTGACACAATTATTGTATAGAATTTAAAAAAGAGGGGATCAGCAGAAACAACCATGTGAGTGTACATACAGTAGACAACAAGTCTACCTTCTGACTTATGTTGTCAGTTAGACTGGACCATATACTACGTATATAAGAAATCTGAGTGTAGCTTTTTTCTCCCATAGTTGAAGGACATGTGCTTTCATTAGACCAAGAACGCAAGCAGTGATTACAACATAGCATTGACCGCAACAGTAGTAGTTAGGAGTAGTGGTAGGAGTGTATGTTGTAACATATGCAGTTGAAGTCAGAAGTTTAAATTCACTTAGGTTGGAGTCATTAAAACTCGTTTTTGATCCACTCCACAAATTTCTTGTTAACAAACTATAGTTTTGGCAAGTCGGTTAGGACATCTACTTTGTGCATGACACAAGTAATTTTTCCAACAATTGTTTACAGACAGATTATTTCACTTATAATTCACTGTATCACAATTCCAGTGGTTCAGAAGTTTACATACACTAAGTTGACTGTGCCTTTAAACAGCTCGGAAAAGTCCAGAAAATTATGTCATGGCTTTAGAAGCTTCTGATAGGCTAATTGACATAATTTGAGTCAATTGGAGGTGTACCTGTGGATGTATTTCAAGGCCTACCTTCAAACTCAGTGCCTCTTTGCTTGACATCATGGGAAATCAAAATAAATCAGCCAAGACCTCATAAAACAAATTGTAGACCTCCACAAGTCTGGTTCATCATTGGGAGCAATTTCCAAACGCCTGAAGGTACCACGTTAATCTGTACAAACAATAGTACGTAAGTATAAACACCATGGGACCCCGCAGCCGTCATACCGCTCAGAAAGGAGATTTTCACTTTTCTCACCAAAGACAAATGTACTTTGGTGAATAAAGTGCAAATCAATCCTAGAACAACAGCTAAGGACCTCGTGAAGATGCTGGAGGCAACAGGCACAAAAGTATCTATATCCACAGTAAAACGAGTCCTATATCAACATAACCTGAAAGGCCGCTCAGCAAGGAAGAAGCCACTGCTCCAAAACCGCACTAAAAAAGCCAGACTACAGTTTGAAACTGCACATGGGGACAAAGATCATACTTTTTGGAGAAATGTCCTCTGGTCTGATGAAACAAAATAGAACTGTTTGGCCATAATGACCATCGTTATGTTTGGAGGAAAAAGGGGGAGGCTTGCAGGCCAAAGAACACCATCCCAACCATGAAGCACGGGGGTGGCAACATCATGTTGTGGGGGTGCTTTGCTGCAGGAGGGACTGGTGCACTTCACAAAATAGATGGCATCATGAGGAAGGACAATTATGTGGATATATTGAAGCAACATCTCAAGACATCAGTCAGGAAGTTAAAGCTTGATCGCAAATGGATCTTTCAAATGGACAATGACCCCAAGCATACTTCCAAAGTTGTGGCAAAATGGCTTAAGGACAACAAAGTCGAAGTATTGGAGTGGCCATCACAAAGCCCTGTCCTCAATCCCATAGAAAATGTGTGGGCAGAACTGAAAAAGCGTGTGCAAGCAAGGAGGCCTACAAACCTGACTCAGTTACACCAGCTCTGTCAGGAGGAATGGGCCAAAATTCACCCAACTTATGGTGGGAAGCTTGTGGAAGGCAACCCGAAACGTTTGACCCAAGTTAAAGAATTTAAAGGCAATGCTATCAAATACTAATTGAGTGTATGTAAACTTTTGGCCTACTAGGAATGTGATGAAAGACATAAAAGCTGAAATAAATCATTATCTCTACTATTATTCTGACATTTCACATTCTTAAAATAAAGTGGTGATCCTAACTGGCCTTAGACAGGGAATTTTTACTCTGATTAAATGTCAGGAATTGTGAAAAAACTGAGTTTAAATGTATTTGGCTAACGTGTATGTAAACTTCCGACTTCAACTGTATTTGGGGTAAAAACAAAAAAACACTCCAGGCCACTCTTGAACATCTAAAACTAGATAGAAAGTATGTAGAAATTATAATGGACCTATATATTTTCAATTAACTGCCCTTTTTCTGACCCACAAACAGTGGTGGAAAAAGTACCCAATGGTCATACTTGAGTAAAAGTAAAGATACAAGTAAAAGTTCCCAAAAATACTACTTCAATAAAATTCTAAAAGTATTTGGGTTTTAAATATACTTAAGTATCAAAGTAAAAGTATAAATAATTTCAGCAAACAAGATTTGCACAATTTCTTGTATTTTTAATTGACAGATAGCCGGGGGCACACTCCAACACCATTTTCCTGTCCTGCTAAGCATTCGAAATGTAACGAGTACTTTTGAGTGTCAGTGAAAATGTATGGAGTAAAAAGAACATAATTTTCTTCAGGAATGTAGTGGAGTCAAAATAAAAGCTGTCAAAAATATCAATAGTAAAGTAAAGTACAGATACCCCAAAAAACTACTTGAAAGTATTTTTAATTAAGTACTTTACGCCACTGTCCGCAAATTGCTTTTGAAGAACACATCGGTCTGGAAAATAATCTGTGCCCTAGAGGTACAGCAGTAGCGGAATTATCACCGTACATCTGCCTTTAAGATGCTCTTACCTCTTTAGGATAATAATAGGAGTTATGAGAATGGCAAAGTCCCATCTCGTGCTGTTCACTGGCCCTCATGTCTGTGGCATGTCCCATTTGCAGATGGAATGCTGAGATAAACCTGCCAGTGAGAAGAGAACATCACAAGATGAAAAACAACACTGCTTCCCTTTGTGAGTATAAAACAGATAAGGATATTGATAAGGATTATTACAAATGCAACCTTCTCTGGTGTGTTTCTCTCTATCTCTACAGGACAGAGACCGGAGGTTTTTAATTCAGTTTCTCAGCTGGGAGTGTCCTGAGCCTCTAAGCAGAGGAACCAGAACAGGGAGAGAGAGAGGCAAATCTACAGACGGGCCTTAGTTGAAAGTTTGTTGCATGTTGAGGAAGCATGTGGAGAATATTATCATGTTTACCGTAAGCTCTACCTTCTGTATATTTCATATAGTTGCATGCAGAGACCATCAGAGAGGATTTAAGATGAGTGGGGGGACATCAAAGGAGCCACGAGAGCTGAGGAGACAGTAAACTGAACAGCAGGGAGGGATAGCTGGGAAGGTTTGGAGCATGTGTGTGTACTAGTACGTGTGTGTGTGTTTGTTTGTGTGCCCTTTTTGTGAACATGTTATCCAAACACTCTAAATCTTATTAGAGGTTGTCCTGTATTTGCTAAAATCACATCAGAATATATGGGATGCAGATTGATTAGAAACCAATGCCGGGAAACAAAGTATACTATTCCACTATTCATAGTCTTGTATAGCAGAATTATTTTGTTTTGGGGGAATGATTTTCTGTGATATTTTTTTACAAAATGATTCTTAATTTTCTTCTTTGTAATTGTAATTTAAGAAATATTTATGGTTATACTTCTGCTACATTCAGCTAGCCTCACAGCTACAACCTCCCTAGAACAGTCAGCATGATTGACGATTGATAGAGTGCATGAATTTCAAATCCTACAGGAACGTAAGGGGCCGAGAGATATAGCAGGTACACAACTCCCAAGTAACAGCACATTAAGCTACTGGACTAATCCTAATATAGGACAAATTCAGGCAATTAGAACTATTGCATGTAAATCAGGCGCATGTGCAATAGTCTGGAGTTTTTTCCCCCATTACTGGTCAGTGAAGCATGGAACTCTTCTCCCTCACCAGGGATTGGCTGAAAGCTATTCTTCAGGCAGGATCCCTAGGCCCTTTGCAGCCAATTATTGGCCACGTTTAAATCCTCCAACCCCTGAAGAATAGCGTCTAAATGGTGGCCAGGCGATGTAACAGACTCCCTGTTTTCATGTCAGAGTGTGGGAGCCTATCCATGTATGTCTTAGAGTCTTGTTTCTTCACAAGTAGGCTAATTCTGTTGCTTCTCATTGAATAATATTGGCTCTGATGGGAGAGCAATGATTCTCAGATAAGATGTTGTAAAACACTTACCAGACCACCTAAGGGACAGATTATCCCTGAAGATAACCAAGAAAACCTCCAGGATGGATTGATACTATCACGTCCTGTATGAAGGCAGAGAATGAATGATTACAAACATACTGTATGCATACTCTTTCTATGTACTTTTTACAACATGTCAGTGATATGATACCAGTTAGTGTATGCCCCCTGGATAATGTGGCCAATTGACAGCTTCTCTGAGAGACTCCAGATTGGGCAGTGTTGATGAGAACACAAGACTGTGATTTACCAGATGGCACATTGTGTGTTCTTGTTTCTTGGCAGTGTGACCCTATCGAATATTGGAATGAGAGACCAGCTTGGGTTTTTAGTGTTTTTTTTATTTTTTAATGTTTTGCAGGGACTACATTTTCTGTCTTTCTACACTGTACTTTTGTACATCTTCCTAATATTCAGTTGCAACCCCCCCCCCCCCCCCCCCCCTTTTTGCTATCAGAACAGCCTCAATTCGTGGGGGCATGGACTCTACAAGGTGTCTAAAGCGTTCCACAGCGATGCTGGCCCATGTTGACTCCAATGCTTCCCACAGTTGTATCAAGTGGCTGGATGTTCTTTGGGTGGTGTACCGTTCTTGATACAGGTAACTTGAGCGTGCAAAACTCAGCAGCGTTGCAGTTCTTTACACAAACCATTGCGCCTGGCACGTACTACCATACCCCATTCAAAGGTACTTACATGTTTGGTCTTGCCCAATTACCCTCTGAATGGCACAAATACACAATCCGTGTCTCAGTTGTCTCAAGGCTTAAAAATCTTTATTTAACCTGTCTCCTCCCCTTCATCTACACTGATTGAAGTGGATTTAACAAGTGACATCAATAAGGGATCATTGCTTTCACCTGGTCAGTGTACGTCATGGAAAGAGCAGGTGTCTTAATGTTTTATAAACTCAGTGAAATTGCATTACACATGTATTAATGACAGAATGCATTTTAAACGCCTTTGTATGACGTAATACAATTATTTTATCGATTGGAGTGGGAAAAAAGGTGCTTGTGCATTGATAAGCACATCAAAGTCGGAATTAACAATAAGTTATAAAATAAAGACTGCACTTCTAAAAGCCTATTTCACACCACAGCCTGCTGAAATTGCAAGATAACTTTTCTTTCATTTTGATTTCGGAACAAATTAAAATGTGACACTGACTCGCCCATTGATGTTTCACCATTGTCTCAATGAAGAGTTCGGCGTTCGACAAGCCGTGTGCAACATGCACGCACAGCGGCAGGCGGACGAGCAATGTTCACCGTTGTAGTACGGATGAAGCCTGAGCTGGACTGTGAAGCTGACTGAAGCTGGTTAGCTTTAGAAAACCCTGAGTAGATATAGCTTGCTTTGTAGGATACCCCTCTGTTTTACAGAGTTGTATGTCAATCATGGCATGTTCCACACCCCTGAGAGGCTCAAGTCTATCTAGATATGGGCAAGGCCACGTGTTGCGGGGCATACACAACCAGCTTCAAACATGCATTTCAAATTATTATCATAAGATCATACATTTGGTGCTCCCTTTTTAAGCGTATGGACAGTCTCAAGTGTTTTTACTGTAACTCTGCTGGTGCAACACAGTACAGACGTGTCACCAGGACGTTTCCCCATTACACAGCAGGCCTTTCCGGCCCAGCGGCCTGCTTTAGATTTCAACCTAACCTTAACACAAGCACTATCTTTTCATCATGGGCCCTGGACCCTTTCATTAACCTCTTTCAGCAGGATGGGAGGGCAACGGGCAGCTGGGCTGGATTTGGGCAGAAATTGGAAACAGCTGTGGGTGGTTGGTAAAGAGAGGGAGGGAGTGGGGTGGGCAGACCCTGAAATAAACAGGGGGACCCTTTCAACCTGAGCACTTACAACCTTGAGTTGGACACATTAGACTTAGCAGAGCTTTATGAGGCTTACCTAGTACAGTGGTTCTCAACCAGGGGTACTAGGACCCCCTGGAGGTACTTGGCCATCCACAAGGGATACTTGAGACGACTCATGAGACCATCAGATTACTGGTAAAATGCACATGAGGGGGTACTTCAGGGGTACTCCGGGCAGAGCAAAATGTACTTTGTGGTATTTATTCATGTCTATCTTAGTTAGCGTCATATCATGCCAACTCACTTCAGATAAAACATGTGTAATACTTACCTGCTGTCTATTATAAGCTTTAGTTACATACATATCTTATAATTGTACATGTTTGTTTTACTTCTCAACTTTATTTTGAATGGAAAGCATCGCAGAGATATGCATCATTTATAGGTCGATTTATATAATCTGAATTTGGTTAGGTGGACAAAATATTATTTTGGGCGCACCCCCATAGAACCACCATGTTTGTACAGCATTGTTTAGACGGTAATGACCTATTGGCACATTGATTTTGCCAGCACGTACTCAGACAAGTTTTTATATTTGCAAATTATGTAATTTTTATTGTAAAACATTGAAAAGTGCCTCCCGAGTGACGCAGTGGTCTAAGACACTGCCTCGCAGTGCTAGCTGTGCCACTAGAGATTCTGGGTTCAAGTCCAGGTTCTGTCGCAGCCGGGAAACCCATGGGTTCGGCGCACAATTGGCCCAGCGTCGTCCGGGTTAGGGGAGGGTTTGGCCGGCAGGGATGTCCTTGTCCCATCGCGCATTAGCGACTCCTGTGGCAGGCCGGGCGCAGTGCACGCTGACATGGTCGCCAGGTGTACGGTGTTTCCTCCGACACATTGGTGTGGCTGTTGTCCGGGTTAGGCATTGTTTCAAGAAGCAGTGCGGCTTGGTGTTACAATGATGCTTGTACGAACTCGAAACCAGTCGCAGAGAAACACAGCTAGCCGAGGTAAGGGTAAATCCAGATCTTTACTTAAAGTCTTGACAGAAACAAGGCAACAGCACAAGAGTGCACTAAACAAAACATAAGACCTAAGCAAGGATCCAGGCCAACAGGCCAACAGATAATGTGAATCAGAACCGATTGAATAAAAGAGCCCAACGAGCCTGTCGGGGACTGAAGCGTTTAGCCTCCTGGATGTAGGCCAGGTTCTTGTGGTCCGTCCAAACCGTAAAAGGATGTTCCGAACCCTCCAACTAATGCCGCCACTCCTCCAAAGCCAGTTTGACCGCAAGCAGCTCCTGATTGCCGACATTAAGGTTCCTCTTCCTCTACTGTTCATGGCTGCAGTCTCTGGACCAGAGAGAGAATACTGCCCTCGTCTCGGAGGAGTAGTGCCAGGCATCAAGTTGATGGCACAATCGTAGGACCTGTGAGGAGGTAGTTCGCTGGCCCTTTGTTTGCTGAAGACCTGACACAGATCCCAGTAATCCCGAGGTACGCGGGAAAGATCAGGCTTGTCATTCCCAACCGGGGGAACAGGAGCATCGGAAGCCTCCAGACGAGCAGGACCGGAAAGATGAGAAGAGAGTTGCTGGCAGGTAAGCTGGCATGAAGGACTCCCACCCAGAATCCTTCCCAAGGGCCACGTATGTCCAAGAACAAGGGGAAGCTCAGGAGAGTCCACCAGATGTAACTGGATAAGCTCCACATGGTAATCCAGAACTCTTAGCAGAATAGGCATGGTCAGTTGCTTCAACTTCCCATACCCTAGGGGTTGACCATCCAATGCAGTGACCGACAAAAGAATGTCCAGCTTAGTGAGAGGCAGCCCCTGTTGGCGAGCTAATGTGCGATCCAGAAAACAGCCGGTAGCCCCAGAGTCTATGAATGCAGGAATGTCCAACTGCCCATTGTCCTACCGCAGGTTGGCCGGAAGCATGGTGCATACCGGGTCGGCAGCTGGAGACTGTATCTGACTCGCCAGTATTCTCCTGTTTACTGACGAGTCATCCCGTTTCCCGTCAGCTCAGGACAGGAGTCACGGAAGTGTCCAGACTGTCCACAGTAAAGACAATGTTGCTCGTTAAAACTTCTTACGGCTGAAATCCCGTTAACGTGATCGATTTGACAACAGCCAGTGAAAGTGCAGGGCGCCAAATTCAAACAACAGAAATGTCATAATTAAAATTCCTCAAACATACTAGTATTATACACCATTTTAAAGATAAACTTGTTGTTAATCCCACCACAGTGTCCGATTTCAAAAAGGCTTTACGACGAAAGCATACCATGCGATTATGTTAGGTCAGCGCCAAGTCACAGAAAAACACAGCCATTTTTTTCAGCCAAAGAGAGGAGTCACAAAAAGCAGAAATAGAGATAAAATTAATCATTAACCTTTGATGATCTTCATCAGATGACACTCATAGGACTTCATGTTACACAATACATGTATGTTTTGTTCGATAAAGTTTATATCCAAAAAACTCAGTTCACATTGGCGCGT
Organism: Salvelinus alpinus; assembly: GCF_045679555.1. Lineage (NCBI taxonomy): Eukaryota > Metazoa > Chordata > Actinopteri > Salmoniformes > Salmonidae > Salvelinus > Salvelinus alpinus. The sequence continues at coordinate 100,374,477 of NC_092086.1, forward strand.
TATGTTCAGTAATGTTTTGCTTCCAAAACATCCGGTGATTTTGCAGAGAGCCACATCAATTTACAGAAATACTCATCATAAATGTTGATGTAAATACAAGTGTTATGCATGGAATTAAAGATATACTTCTGCTTAACGCAACCGTTGTGTCAGATTTCAAAAAAGCTTTACGGAAAAAGCACACCATGCAATAATCTGAGTACAGCGCTCAGGCACCAAATCAAGCCATACAGATACCCGCCATGTTGTGGAGTCAACAGAAGTCAGAAATAGCATTATAAATATTCACTTACCTTTGATGATCTTCATCGGAATGCACTCCCAGGAATCACAATTCCACAATAAATGTTTGTTCGATAAAGTCCATAATTTATGTCCAAATACCTCCTTTTTGTTTGCGCGTTAAGTTCACAAATCCAAATTCAAGAGGCGCAGGCAATTAGTCCAGACGAAAAGTCAAAAAGTTCCATTACAGTTCGTAGAAACATGTCAAACGATGTATAGAATCAATCTTTAGGATGTTTTTATCATAAATCTTCAATAATATTCCAACCGGACAATTCCTTTGTCTTTAGAAATGAAAAGGAACAGAGCTCGCTCTCACGGCTGCGTGCATGATTTAGCTCATGGCATTCTGCCAGACCTCTTAGTCAAACGGCTCTTATTCGCTACAGAACTCATATGGCAGGTTTTTGCCTGTTATACTCACAGACATCATTCAAACAGTTTTAGAAACTTCAGAGTGTTTTCTATCCAAATCTACTAATAATATGCATATCTTAGCTTCTGGGCCTGAGTAGCAGGCAGTTTACTCTGGGCACCTTATTCATCCAAGCTACTCAATACTGCCCCCCAGCCATAAGAAGTTAATACTGCGCCTTCTCTCCAGAGCGGAATGTTTGGTGCGTCCCAATTTCATCGGCTCCTCTGAAGTATATGAAGGGGAACCAGAACCGAATTGAGAACTCTGACGTGGTACAGAACAAGCAGGCGCAGCATAAGGCAGTGGGACACCCGAAGAATCAAATCCCTCAGTGGGACCCGAAACACTGGAGACCACTCGGAACCCCTTCATCCTCTCACAACAACGTTCCCGGAGCCGGTTGTCAATCCGGATGGCCAGAACGATGAGCTCCTCCAGAGTGTCAGGGTTGTCCCGGGAAGCCAGTTCATCTTTGAGGACCTCGCTGAGTCCGTTCAGAAAGGCTGAGTGAAGTGCCTCTGTATTCCAACCACTCTCAGCGGCGAGCGTCCGAAAGTCAATGGCGTAATCCGCAAAGAGTCTTTGAGCAGTGTTCCCTCCACTGATGGGGTGATCAAAAACCCTCCTCATCTCCTGGGTGAAGCTTTGCCAATTAAAACAAATGTCTGATTGCTGCTCCCATATGGCCATGGCCCAAGCCAGAGCCCGTTTTGAGAGCAAGGAGCTGACGTATGCCACTCTGGAATGCTCGGTGGGAAACGTTGATGCCTGCAGCTCGAAGAGGAACCCAGGACACCTCCCAGGATGCCACTCATAGCGCTCCGGTGCTGGTAGATGAGGCTCCCAAAGGGAGGAAGACACTGAGCTGGTAGGGAGTGGAGGATTAGGAACAGCCACAGGTGCAGCAGCCGTTGGTCCCATCTGTCCTGTCCGCAGAGTGGACACGAGTTCTTAAATCACCCGACAATGCCTGCAGGCACGCCTCATGGTGGCCAATCACAGTTCCATGGTGGGTGAGAGCTGACCATAAATGGTGGAGTTTGGCATGCTCCTCGGACGAGTGAGAAATCTCTGCTGGGTCCATTATTGGCTTAGGTCTACTGTTACAATGATGCTTGTACGAACTCGAACCCAGTCGCAGAGAAACACAGCAAGCAGAGGTAAGGGTAAATTCAGATCTTTACTTAAAGTCTTGACAGAAACAAGGCAACAGCACAAGAGTGCACTAAACAAAACATAAGACCTAAGCAAGGATCCAGGCCAACAGAGGAACCTAAATAGCCAGGCAACCAGGTGAACAGAGAGGGCAATCAAACACAGGTGACACTGTTACGTGCCTCCTAGAAGGAGGGAGGTGCAGGAATCAGGAGCAGGAGAGCAAGGAAGTCCCAGTGGCACAATAGTTTATAAGTAGTCCCAACTCAACAACAACATGGGGGGAACACGCCCAAACGAGGTCGCCACACATAGGGAAATAAACGCTACACACGGAGGAGAAACCTCTACTCCTAAACACCATCCAAAACGGTACAACTGCCGTGAGAAAAGAAAACACCATGGTGCAGACACGCACCCCTAACAAAGTAACCACAGCAAAACAATCCCGCACAAAGACTAGCAAGCAGCGGAGGTTAATAAACCCACCGAAATCAACTAATAGGACACAGGTGTAAACAGAACAGACAGACACAAACGAAAAGGAAAAATGGATCGGTGGCAGCTAGTAGGCTGGCGACGACAACCACCGAGCACCGCCCGAACAGGGAGAGGAGCCACCTTCGGTGGAAGTTGTGACTGAAACCAATAAAAACAATCAGGGTACCCTGGGAACTAGAAACAAGGTAAGGGTGCCCTCCAGCGGTAACCTAAGGAAACACTCAAAATTCAACAGAAACTGTGACACTTGGTTGGGTTGTGTTTCTGAGGACACACTGCTCTCGACCTTCGCCTCTCCAGAGTCCGTACGGGAGTTTTAGCGATGAGACAAGACTGTAACTACTAATTGGATACCATGAAATTGGGGAGAAAAAGGGCAACAAAAAAATTACATTGAAATCAATATTGTTTGTTGTCTCCATCCGTGTGTCCAAACAGGAAAGGGTAAACCTGAATTAGGAAATTCCAAGGACACTAGAGGGGTGCCCGGGGTTCAGACCAAGAAGGTTGGGCCTTAGTATATTTATGAACAATTTGTCATTTATCCTATTTGACAATTTAAGTATTATTTTCATTATAATTTACTTTGATTCCTTAATGACACCATATTAGCTAAGTTATGGGGAATTTTATTTGTAATTTGAATCTTTTGTTGTTTGGTTTGTCTTGGTAGGAGGAGCTACGCCTACAAAAAGGACTGGTGTCTCCTCACGGCAGGACACTGACACATGTAGTAGCATATGTCACCTTTTAGGGCCCAAGCCAAATGGGAATAGCCTACAATAAAGTTTAAAGCTGAGATCTGCGAAAGGTGAAACAGCGTCACTGGTCGCCCCAGGCGCATTTTTTATTGTTTTTGTTTTGTTGACTAAACGAAGGTAAGAAGCGTTCAAACAGAGGTGAGCAGTACATATTCTGCTGTGGTATCGAGCGTGCAATGATGTCTGAGGGAGAACTTTTCTTGTTTCATTAGTAATTTCTTTGTTGATGTAATATTGCAAACAGACGTGGCAGTTTCACCAATAATGGTTCCATTTTTAAGTTTAGCCTTTTTTCAAGTTTGTCATATTTTTGTATTGTTTTGTCCTGCACTGTAAACAACTCCCAATGGGACCTGGAACTCCACATTTTCTAAAATAAGCCAATGGTGTACTGCTGCCACTGTTCCAATGCTTTCAACCTTATAATCCTAAACTGAGATTTTGTATGAGAACTAATGTACAATGTTGTGAAGCACATTCAACAAGATGTATGGAAGTCGCTGGGCTGCCATCTTGAGGTATGGATATGTACTTTTTACAATGTCATGCCTTTCAAACTCTCCTATCCAATAAAATATGATGACCGATGGCCTAAACACAACACTGCACATTGCACATTCTCCAGATAACTGAAACGTATATCAACATTTGCCTTGATGGGAGACTGCAAATACAACCAGACAAAGAGACAAGTGTTTAAAACTTGCAAAGAGAAAAAATACATATTTGTGAAGATACAGTACCAGTCAAAAGTTTGGACACACCTACTCATTCAGGGGTTTTTCTTTATTTTTACTATTTTCTAAATTGAAAATAATAGTGAAGACATCAAAACTATGAAATAACACATATGGAATCATGTAGTAACCAAAAAAGTGTTAAATAAAAATATATTTGACATTTGAGATTCTTCAAAGTAGCCACCCTTTGCCTTTGCACACTCTTGGCAAAATTAAGAAAAACCCTTGAAACAGTAGGTTTGTCCAAACTTTTGACTGGTACTGTATGTCTCAACAGTTGTCTAATAAGAATGCGTTTCAAGTAATATATTTTATCCTATCCTTGACCTCAGGTGTCAAGTAAGTTGTTATGGTCTGTTGATACATGCAACATATATCCCTTTCATATACAAACAAAACATTTTGTATACCTGAAATGGGTAGGAGGTAAACAACATGGTAAATTAAATCCTACCTAAAGACCTAGTCATGATTCCTGCATTTTCACAGACCCTGTAACCAAAATACAAGTATCTGGTCTGTATGAATGGATCTCTGCTGTTTTGCAGGTAAATTCATGAACACTTTGATTGTTTAACACCTCCCTAACTTGAACTGCAAACACCCTCCTTGGTTAACAACACTCAACAACCCCCTCCCCTCCCAGTTTGCCAGTTACCCACTGATATGTATAAAAGGGGTATACCTGCAAATAAGTGATAAATTAGGGGCTGTTTGAAAGGGGTCATGTAAACATTGCCTTGTCTTTTTTACAGGTAAAATACCACATTTGTCTGAAATGGATAATTGGTTGGTTGGAATTAAACCTGGATCAAATGAAAAGAGGAAGTACCAAACTGGAATAACTGTCTTCAACAGTCAGACCTAACATCCCATCCTACATTCATTCATCATTTACCATCTAATTATGGTGAAAGGAAAAAGCCTACAGGGGAGGGCGTGCCTTACATTCCCGACACGGCTGCAGCTCCCTATCACACCAGCTGATACAGCACACAAGCTACTGTATTATGCAGTAGAGATATGTGGCATGGAGATGTGGGAGGATGGTCTGTTGGGTGGCTCAGTAAAAACCATTTGCTCCCTCGTCTATATCAGAAGGCGTCGATGTGTGCGGGATGACGTGAGAGTGCTGGTTGTAATGTCACATGCTGTGGCTTAGGACAGGAGAAGTGCATCTCGGGTTTAGACTCAGACTGTAAAGGACACATGCTGGTGAATTTATAGTGGTATTAAACATTAAATGCTATAATGCAATAGAAATTTAATGACAGGGAAATGGGATAGTTAATAACGCTCTCAGTAAGCTGCTTCCTTGAGCTTCGATGGGGGCCACAATTGGGTCAAGTAGACTGGAGCATTAGCGGAACGGCAACAGGGTTTTTTAGGACTTTTCTACTTTGAAGTGTGTGTGTGTGATAGGGGGCATTAATCACAGTAATGTTGCTGCATTTCTACCACAGACAGTCAATGATGCCTTCATATTCTAAAGGGAATATTGCATCCTTTTTTCAGCTAATTGATGTACTGCTGCTACTGGGCCTCGGCAGTTAAGCTTTCTGTGGATGTTTATTGCATCGTATCTCATAGAATGGCTAAGAGAATGCATTGGCCTCACTTATTAGGAAGATTCGGTCTTCTTTTACATAGTATCAAGCAAGTGACACTAGTATGTGATAGTGGGGAGGCAGGGTTGGGGAGTAACGGATTACATGTCACATGCTGTGGCTCATGTAATCCGTTACATGTAAGGGATTACAAAAAAACGGTTACTGTAATCCGTTAAATTACCAGCTAAAACATTGTAATCAGATTACAGATACTTGAAAAAAACTAGATGATTACTTTGAGGATTACTTTTAAATTCAGAAAGGATGTTTCACACTTCTCTGTTTTCTCAATGACATTCAAATCAGCACTGAAAAAAGGCGCAGGTTTAAATTTGTTCCACCTGAGAAAGTCTGACCGTAAATCAGAGACCACTATGATGACACACCAAATGTGTTTGATGGATAGCGGGAAAAGGCTTTTGTAGGCTACAGTCCAAGCTGTCTTCCAATGGTGCGACTGCTGTCGGCATCCAAAGATTATCCAACTTGAATAAATGCTTGGAGTTAAGGATGACAGCAGTGGATACTTATTATTATTATTGATTATTTTTTATATCTACATAGCTCATTGATGTGAATCACATTGCTGCTCTCTCATTTAGCTATTTGCGCCTCATGGATTGTGGATGATGTGGATGGCTGTTCACAAACGTAAATGTGTATTTGAACCCAATAATGATTGAATTCAAGAAGTTTAAGTTGCCTATCAATCATCGTTTTTGAAACCAGTGGACAGCCAGTGAAAATGCACTCTTGCAAAAGCTGCATAGTGCGGATCCCAACCTATGGAATAAAAGTGGGGCTTTTATTGCTCAATCTAATAGTTACTACATCCATTTTGGGACTTATAAATGATATATATACAGTACCAGTCAAAAGTTTGAAAACACCTACTCATTCAAGGGTTTTTCTTTATTTTTACTATTTTCTACATTGTAGAATAGTTGGAAAGACATCAAAACTATGAAATAACACATATGGAATCATGTAGTGACCAAAAAAGTGTTAAAACAAATCATTAATATATTTTGTATTTGAGATTCTTCAAAGTAGACACCCTTTGCCAGCTTTGCACACTCTTGACATTCTCTCAACCAGCTTCATGAGGTAGTCACCTGGAATGCATTTCAATTAACAGGTGTGCCTTGTTAAAAGTTCATTTGTGGAATTTCTTTCCTTCTTAATGCGTTTGAGCCAATCAGTTGTGTTGGGACAAGGTATGGGTGGTATACAGAAGATAGCCCTATTTGGTAAAAGACCAAGTCCATATTATGGCAAGAACAGCTCAAATAAGCAAAGAGAAATGACAGTCCATCATTACTTTAAGACATGAAGGTCAGTCAATCTGGAACATTCAAAGAACTTTTAAAGTTTCTTCAACTTTAGTCGCAAAAACCATCAAGTGCTATGAGGAAACTGGCTCTCATGAGGACCGCCACAGGAAAGAAGACCCAGAGTTACCTCTGCTGCAGAGGATGAGTTCATGAGAGTTACCAGCCTCAGAAATTGCAGCCCAAATAAATGCTTCAAAGAGTTCAAGTAACAGACATCTCAATATTAACTGTTCAGAGGAGACTGCATGAATCAGGCCTTCAAGGTCGAATTGCTGCAAAGAAACCACTACTAAAGGCCACAAATAAGAAGAAGAGACTTGCTTGTGCCAAGAAACACGAGCAATGGACATTAAACCGGTGGAAATCTGTCCTTTGGTCTGATGAGTCCACATTTTTTACTTTTGGTTCCAACAGCCATGTCTTTAAAGATGCAGAGTAGGTGAACGGATGATCTCCAAATGTGTGGTTCCCACAGTGAAGCATGGAGAAGTTGTGAAGGTGTGGGGGTGCTTTGCTGGTGACACTGTCAGTGATTTATTTAGAATTCAAGGTACACTTAACCATCATGGCTACCACCGCATTCTGCAGCAATACGTCATCCCATATGGTTTGCGCTTATATAATTTGTTTTTCAACAGGACAATGACCCAATACACCTCCAGCTGAGTAAGGGCTATTTGACCAAGAAGGAGAGTGATGGTGGGCTGCATTAGATTACCTGGCCTCCACAATCACCCGACCTCAACCCAATTGAGATGGTTTTTGCGATGAGTTGGACCGCACAGCGAAGGAAAAGAAGCCAGCAAGTGCTCAGCATATGTGGGAACTTCTTCAAGACTGTTGGAAAAGCATTCTAGGTGAAGCTTGTAGAGAAAACGCCAAGCATGTGCAAAGCTGTCATCAAGGCAAAGGGTGGCTACTTGAAGAATCTCAAATATACACTACTGTTCAAAAGTTTGGGGTAATTTGGAAATGCCCTTGATTTTGAAAGAAAAGCTAAAAATTTTGTCCATTACAATAACATCAAATTGATCAGAAATACAGTGTAGACATTGTTAATGTTGTAAATGACTATTGTAGCTTGAAATGGCAGATTTGTTATGGAATTTCTACATAGGCGTGCAGAGGTCCATTATCAGCAACCATCACTCCTGTGTTCCAATGGCACATTGTGTTAGCTAATCCAAGTTTATCATTTTAAAAGGCAAACTGATCATTAGAAAACCCCTTTTCAATTATGTTAGCAAAGCTGAAAACTGTTGTTCTGATTAAAGAAGCAATAAAACTGGCCTTCTTTAGACTAGTTGCGTATCTGTAGCATCAGCATTTGTGGGTTCGATTACAGGCTCAAAATGGAAAGAAACAAAGACCTTTCTTCTGAAACTCGTCAGTCTATTCTTGTTCTGAGAAATGAAGGCTATTCCATGCGAGAAATTGCCAAGAAACTGAAGATCTCGTACAATGCTGTGTACTACTCCCTTCACAGAACAGCGCAAACTGGCTCTAACCAGAATAGAAAGAGGAGTGGGAGGCCCCGGTGCACAACTGAGCAAGAGGACAAGTACACTAGAGTGTCTAGTTTGAGAAACAGCCACCTCATAAGTCTTCAACTGGCAGCTTCATTAAATAGTACCCGCAAAACACCAGTCTCAACGTCAACAGTGAAGAGGCGACTCCGGGATGCTGGCATTGTAGGCCGAGTTCCTATTTCCAGTGTCCGTGTTCTTTTGCCCATCTTAAACTTTTTTTAAATTGGCCAGTCTGAGATATGGCTTTTTATTTGCAACTTTCTTTGCAACTCTGGCATTTATTTCTCAACTTGAATCAATGAGCCCAATCTTTGCAACTCTGGCATTTATTTTTCAACTTGAATCAATGAGCCCAATCAGTCCTCCATGACAACAAAATCATAAAGAACAGAGTAGGGCTGGCTAAGTCCGTAGTTTTGGGGTTATGCTCAGGTAAAATAATTTGGCTAACCTATACTTCCATATTTCCAAGTCCTATTCTTGAAGATCAAGGAAAAACATTTATTGGAATGACTGGAATTATGACTTTGGTTTTTAATGTAAAGATATAATTTAATCGTATTATTATATGTAGTAGAAAGCGATGGGTTAGCAGAAGCCTACAAAACCAACCAATAAAGTAAAATTGAACATCCATATATGGCCAGCTATGTAAACTTTTACATTGATATGTCCTGCATTTTTGTCTTCTTCTAATGACTGTTTAGGGGAAAGTAATCTAAAAGTAACTAATCAGAGTAAGTTACTGAGTTTGGGTAATCCAAAAGTTACGTTACTGATTACAACTGTGGACAGGTAACTAGTAACTGTAACGGATTATATTTAGAAAATTACCTAACCAACCCTGCCCAGCGGTTCAGAGTGTTGGGCCAGTAACCGAAAAGTTGCAGGTTTGAATCCCCGAGTTGACTAGATGAAAAATCTGTCAACATGACTTTGAGCAACATAAATGTTCTATTGGACAATCAAACAGTATGGAAGCCTTCCATCTCCAACAGCATCTGCCAGTGACCTCCTGATGTTGTAGACTCCCTGCAGGGATATGCGGATATGCGGTATCTGAGCGATAGTGGGGTCATTCCAACTCAAAAAGCATAAGAAAGAGGATTTTGACACTCACCATCTCCGATTGTTCTGAAATTGTTTCTGTTGTTAGAAACGATCCTGTAATATTATCTTATTGAAATATAATTTGATCTCTCAAAAATCAAGCACATTGATTGCACCCAAATCTGACATTTGAATTCATAGGATTCATATAGCAACGAACCGCCCTTGCTGTCTCTGCCTGGCCGGTTCCCCTCTCTCCACTGGGATTCTTTGCCTCTAACCCTATTACAGGGGCTGAGTCACTGGCTTACTGGTGCTCTTCCATGCCGTCCCTAGGAGGGGTGCGTCACTTGAGTGGGTTGATTCACTGACGTGATCTTCCTGTCTGGGTTGGCGCCCCCCCTTGGGTTGTGCCATGGCGGAGATCTTTGTGGGCTATACTCGGCCTCAGGATGGTAAGTTGGTGGTTGAAGATATCCCTCTAGTGGTGTGGGGGCTGTGCTTTGGCAAAGTGGGTGGGGTTATATCCTTCCTGTTTGGCCCTGTCCAGGGGTATAATCGGATGGGGCCACAGTGTCTCCTGACCCCTCCTGTCTCAGCCTCCAGTATTTATGCTGCAGTAGTTTATGTGTCGGGGGGCTAGGGTCAGTTTGTTATATCTGGAGTACTTCTCCTGTCTTATCCGGTGTCCTGTGTGAATTTAAGTATGCTCTCTCTAATTCTCTCTTTCTCTCGTTCTTTCTCTCTCTCGGAGGACCTGAGCCCTAGGACCATGCCTCAGGACTACCTGGCATGATGACTCCTTGCTGTCCCCAGTCCACCTGGCCGTGCTGCTGCTCCAGTTTCAATCAATCAATCAATCAATCAATTTTATTTTATATAGCCCTTCGTACATCAGCTAATATCTCGAAGTGCTGTACAGACACCCAGCCTAAAACCCCAAACAGCTAGTAATGCAGGTGTAGAAGCACGGTGGCTAGGAAAAACTCCCTAGAAAGGCCAAAACCTAGGAAGAAACCTAGAGAGGAACCAGGCTATGAGGGGTGGCCAGTCCTCTTCTGGCTGTGCCGGGTGGAGATTATAACAGAACTATGCCAAGATGTTCAAAAATGTTCATAAGTGACAAGCATGGTCAAATAATAATCATGAATAATTTTCAGTTGGCTTTTCATAGCCGATCATCAAGAGTTGAAAAACAACAGGTCTGGGACAGGTGGCGGTTCCATAACCGCAGGCAGAACAGCTGAAACTGGAATAGCAGCAAGGCCAGGCGGACTGGGGACAGCAAGGAGTCACCACGGGCGGCAGTCCCGACGCATGGTCCTAGGGCCCAGGTCCTCCGAGAGAAAGAAAGAGAGAAGGAGAAAATTAGAGAGAGCCAAGATTTTCAAAATTTCCATAAATGACAAGCATGGTCAAATAATAATCAGGAATAAATCTCAGTTGGCTTTTCATAGCCGATCATTAAGAGTTGAAAACAGCAGGTCTGGGACAGGTAGGGGTTCCATGACCGCAGGCAGAACAGTTGAAACTGGAATAGCAGCAAGGCCAGGCGGACTGGGGACAGCAAGGAGTCACCACGGCCGGTAGTCCCGACGTATGGTCCTAGGGCTCAGGTCCTCCGAGAGAAAGAAAGAGAGAAGGAGAAAATTAGAGAGAGCCAAGATTTTCAAAATGTTCATAAATGACAAGCATGGTCAAATAATAATCAGGAATAAATCTCAGTTGGCTTTTCATAGCCGATCATTAAGAGTTGAAAACAGCAGGTCTGGGACAGGTAGGGGTTCCGTAACCACAGGCAGAACAGTTGAAACTGGAATAGCAGCAAGGCCAGGCGGACTGGGGACAGCAAGGTGTCATCATGCCCGGTAGTCCTGACGTATGGTCCTAGGGCTCAGGTTCTCAGAGAGAAAGAGAGAACGAGAGAATTAGAGAGAGCATACTTAAATTCACACAGGACACTGGATAAGACAGGAGAAGTACTCCAGGTAACCAACTGACCCTAGCCCCCCGACACAAACTACTGCAGCATAAATACTGGAGGCTGAGACAGGAGCGGTCAGGAGACACTGTGGCCCCATCCGAAGAAACCCCCGGACAGGGCCAAATAGGAAGGATATAACCCCACCCACTTTGCCAAAGCACAGCCCCCGCACCACTAGAGGGAAATCCTCAACCACCAACTTACAATCCTGAGACAAGGCCGAGTATAGCCCACAAAGGTCTCCACCACAGCACAAACCAAGGGGGGGCGCCAACCCAGACAGGAAGATCACGTCAGTAACTCAACCCACTCAAGTGACGCACCCCTCCTAGGGACGGCATGAAAGAGCACCAGCAAGCCAGTGACTCAGCCCCTGTAACAGGGTTAGAGGCAGAGAATCCCAGTGGAGAGAGGGGAACCGGTCTGGCAGAGACAGCAAGGGCGGTTCGTTGCTCCAGAGCCTTTCCGTTCACCTTCACACTCCTGGGCCAGGCTACACTCAATCATATGACCTACTGAAGAGATAAGTCTTCAGTAAAGACTTAAAGGTTGAGACCGAGTCTGCGTCTCTCACATGGGTAGGCAGACTGTTCCATAAAAATGGAGATCTATAGGAGAAAGCCCTGCCTCCCGCTGTTTGCTTAGAAATTCTAGGGACAATTAGGAGGCCTGCGTCTTGTGACCGTAGCGTACGTATTGGTATGTACGGCAGGACCAACTCGGAAAGATAGGTAGGAGCAAGCCCATGTAACGCTTTATAGGTTAACAGTAAAACCTTGAAATCAGCCCTTGCCTTAACAGGAAGCCAGTGTAGGGAAGCTAGCACTGGAGTAATATGATCAAATTTCTTGGTTCTAGTCAGGATTCTAGCAGCCGTATTTAGCACTAACTGAAGTTTATTTAGTGCTTTATCCGGGTAGCCGGAAAGTAGAGCATTGCAGTAGTCTAACCTAGAAGTAACAAATGCATGGATTAATTTTTCTGCATCATTTTTGGACAGAAAATTTCTGATTTTTGCAATGTTACGTAGATGGAAAAAAGCTGTCCTTGAAACAGTCTTGATATGTTCGTCAAAAGAGAGATCAGGGTCAAGAGTAACGCCGAGGTCCTTCACAGTTTTATTTGAGACGACTTTACAACCATCAAGATGAATTGTCAGATTTAACAGAAGATCTCTTTGTTTCTTGGGACCTAGAACAAGCATCTCTGTTTTGTCCGAGTTTAAAAGTAGAAAGTTTTCAGCCATCCACTTCCTTATGTCTGAAACACAGGCTTCTAGCGAGGGCAATTTTGGGGCTTCACCATGTTTCATTGAAATGTACAGCTGTGTGTCATCCGCATAGCAGTGAAAGTTAACATTATGTTTTCGAATAACATCCCCAAGAGGTAAAATATATAGTGAAAACAATAGTGGTCCTAAAACGGAACCTTGAGGAACACCGAAATGTACAGTTGATTTGTCAGAGGACAGACCATTCACAGAGACAAACTGATATCTTTCCGACAGGTAAGATCTAAACCAGGCCAGAACTTGTCCGTGTAGACCAATTTGGGTTTCCAGTCTCTCCAAAAGAATGTGGTGATCGATGGTGTCAAAGGCAGCACTAAGGTCTAGTAGCACGAGGACAGATGCAGAGCCTCGGTCTGACGCCATTAAAAGGTCATTTACCACCTTCACAAGTGCAGTCTCAGTGCTATGATGGGGTCTAAAACCAGACTGAAGCATTTCGTATACATTATTTGTCTTCAGAAAGGCAGTGAGTTGCTGCGCAACAGCTTTTTCTAAAATCTTTGAGAGGAATGGAAGATTCGATATAGGCCGATAGTTTTTTATATTTTCCGGGTCAAGGTTTGGCTTTTTCAAGAGAGGCTTTATCACTGCCACTTTTAGTGAGTTTGGTACACATCCGGTGGATAGAGAGCTGTTTATTATGTTCAACATAGGAGGGCCAAGCACAGGAAGCAGCTCCTTCAGCAGTTTAGTAGGAATAGGATCCAGTATGCAGCTTGAAGGTTTAGAGGCCATGATTATTTTCATCATTGTGTCAAGAGATATAGTACTAAAACACTTAAGTGTCTCTCCCGATCCCAGGCCCTCGCAGAGCTGTGCAGATCCAGGACAGCTAAGCCCTGGAGGAATACGCAGATTCAAAGAGGAGTCCGTAATTTGCTTTCTAATGGTCATGATCTTTTCCTCAAAGAAGTTCATGAATTTATTACTGCTGAAGTGAAAGCCATCCTCTCTTGGGGAATGCTGCTTTTTAGTTAGTTTCGCAACAGTATCAAAAAGAAATTTTGGATTGTTCTTATTTTCCTCGATTAAGTTGGAAAAGTAGGATGAGCGAGCAGCAGTGAGGGCTCTTCGGTACTGCACGGTACTGTCTTTCCAAGCTAGTCGGAAGACTTCCAGTTTGGTGTGGCGCCATTTCCGTTCCAATTTCCTGGAAGCTTGCTTCAAAGCTCGGGTATTTTCTGTATACCAGGGAGCTAGTTTCTTATGACAAATGTTTTTCGTTTTTAGGGGTGCAACTGCATCTAGGGTATTGCGCAAGGTTAAATTGAGTTCCTCAGTTAGGTGGTTAACTGATTTTTGTCCTCTGACGTCCTTGGGTAGGCAGAAGGAGTCTGGAAGGGCATCAAGGAATTTTTGTGTTGTCTGAGAATTTATAGCACGACTTTTGATGCTCCTTGGTTGGGGTCTGAGCAGATTATTTGTTGCGATTGCAAACGTAATAAAATGGTGGTCCGATAGTCCAGGATTATGTGGAAAAACATTAAGATCTACAACATTTATTCCATGGGACAAAACTAGGTCCAGAGTATGACTGTGGCAGTGAGTAGGTCCAGAGCTGTTCTGCCTGCGGCTATGGAACCCTGACCTGTTCACCAGATGTGCTACCTGTCCCAGACCTGCTGTTTTCAACTCTCTAGAGACCGCAGGAGCGGTAGAGATACTCTTAATGATCGGCTATGAAAAGCCAACTGACATTTACTCCTGAGGTGCTGACTTGCTGCACCCTCGACAACTACTGTGATTATTATTATTTTACCATGCTGGTCATTTATGAACATTTGAACATCTTGGCCATGGTCTGTTATAATCTCCACCCGGCACAGCCAGAAGAGGACTGGCCACCCCTCATAGCCTGGTTCCTCTCTAGGTTTCTTCCTACGTTTTGGCCTTTCTAGGGAGTTTTTCCTAGCCACCGTGCTTCTACACCTGCATTGCTTGCTGTTTGGGAATTTAGGCTGGGTTTCTGTACAGCACTTTGAGATATCAGCTGATGTAAGAAGGGCTATATAAACAGATTTGATTTGATTTGAAATTTGATTTGATATAATATTCAATAAATATAGTACCTAATGTCAGATTTGGACCAATAATTGTTCTAACAATGAGTTAGACATAAGGAATCCAAAGAAATTGCCAAAAGTCACCCATGGACCTCCCATACCCCATACCAATCCTACCATAACAACCAGTATATAGTATCAGTTCTCTATCTCTGACAAGTATTATGGAGCTGCAGCTCAGAGAAATGTTTCTTCATCCTATGTAATGTATTCTCAGTGAATTTGGCAATGTTTTTTTTCTGCTGTTAGTTAGGGAAGTTGTTAGGTTTATGTCCCATCCTACATCCTGATATTACCATGTTCTGACCACTAGATGGTGTTGTTCCCTCCCCCTTAATGTTAAAGGGATAGTTCACCCAAATTACAAAATGAGATATTGGTTTCCTGTATGGACAAGGTATGACAGCAATCCATGCTTTGGTTTTGTTTCAAATGCTAACTTTTTAGCATTTTCATTCTTCATATCCAAATAATCTAAGTAACATAATTGAGTTGCACAATCAGTTTTTAGATACTTTAGGATGATTTGGACATGAAACGTGGAAATGCTAAAAAAAGGTACCATTGACTTTAAATGGATTCGTGCCACACATGTTAAAAAGTTAGCCTTTGAAACAGTGGACAACAAAACGTAAGCATCAATTGCTGTCATACCTTGTCCATAGACTGCTTACAGAGTAAGGAAACCAATATTTAATTTTGTAATTTGGGTGAACTATCCCTTTAACATTGATGGGGAGGGAACAACACCATCTAGTGGTCAGAACATGGTAATATCAGGATGTAGGATGGGACATTAACCTAACAACTTCCCTAACTAACAGCAGAAAAAAAACATTGCCAAATTCACTGAGAATACATTACATAGGATGAAGAAACATTTCTCTGAGCTGCAGCTCCATAATACTTGTCAGAGATAGAGAACTGATACTATATACTGGTTGTTATGGTAGGATTGGCGTGGGGTATGGGAGGTCCATGGGTGACTTTTGGCAATTTCTTTGGATTCCTTATGTCTAACTCATTGTTAGAAAAATTATTGGTCCAAATCGAACATTAGTCCTGTTTGGTCCAAATCGGACAACAGTCCTGTTGTTTAGCATCTGCTTCATCTGACCACTTTTTTATACACTGAGTCACTGGCGCTTCCTGCTTTAATTTTTGCTTGTAAGCAGGATTCAGGAGGATAGAATTATGGTCAGATTTGCCAAATGGAGGGCGAGGGAGAGCTTTGTACACGTCTCTGTGTGTGGAGTAAAGGTGATGACGAATTGTCTTCCCCTCTGGTTGCGCATTTAACGAGCTGATAGAAATGAGGTAAAAATGATTTAAGTTTCCCTGCATTAAAGTCCCCGTCCACTAGGAGTGCCGCCTGGGTGAGCAGTTTCCTGTTTGCATATTTCCTTATACAGCTGACTCAGTGCGATCTCAGTGCCAGCGTCCGTCTGTGGTGGTAAATAAAAAAATTATGAAAACTCTCTTGGCAAATAGTGTGGTCTACAGCTTATCATGAGATACTCTACTTCATGTGAGCAAAATCTAGAGACTTCCTTAGATTTCGTGCACCAGCTGTTGTTTACAAATATACACAGACCACCCCCCCTCGTCTTACTGGAGTGTGCTGTTCTGTCTAGCCGGTGCAGCGTATATCCCGCTAGCTGAATGTTTTCTATGTCGTCATTCAGCCATGATTCGGTGAAACATAAGATGTTACAGTTTTTGATGTCCAATTGGTAGGATATTCGTGATCATACCTCTCTAATTTATTGTCCAGTGATTGTACTTTGGCAAGTAATATTGATGGTAAGGGCAGACTTGTTGTTGGGGTGGGATTGGCGTGGGGTGTTGGGGGTCCGTGGGTGGCTTTTCACCATGTCTTTGGTCAAAAGCCACCCACGGGAAAAAATTGTTTTAGTCCAAATAGAAAAGAGTTTGGTCCAAATAAGATGTAATGTACTCTATTTATTTAATATTATATGAACCGGACATTTAAATGTCCAATTTGGGTGCAATCAATGAGCTTAATATTTCAACAAAATAGTGTTGCAGGAATGCTAATCTTATCTGTTTCTAACTACAGAAATGATTTCAGAACGATTTGAGATAGTGGGTGTCATGGTTTGGTGAAATGACATGGAACGACCCAGTGGGGTACCTCACTACAACATGCGGCTAGTGGCACCTTAATTGGGAAGGACGCAGGGCTGGCTCCAGGCATAAGCAACGTCATTTTCTCTCCGCCCCATAGCAAAATGTGTAGAATTGCAGGACATGAACTTTTAAACTCTCCAGGAGGGGGGCCACTAAACAAATTGGCCTGCTTTTCAAATCTTGTCTTGGGCCCCAAAAAGGCCCTGGGCCGACGGGCTCATAGTATTGGCTGGAAAGGAATTAATGGAATGGTGTCAAACACATTAAACACATGGTTTCCATGGGTTTGATACCATTCCAGTCACCCTATTCCAGCAATTATTATGAGCAGTCCTCCCCTCACCAGCCTCCTGATGCTCACTACCCAATCCCTACTAGAGAGACAGTGGGGTACCTCAATACCTTCCCAGCCCCCTACTCATTAATCACAGTACAATCTCTATTTATTTACTTATTCTAACTTATTTCTTCAGTTTAGCTACATTTAACAAGCTACATTAGCTAATGGAGTGCAGCACAGTTTGAGGGGAAAGTTGGACCTTTTCCAAACAATTCAGTCTTTACTGGGCTCAACTGCATGTAATTCAGATTTAACAGAAATCAACAGTTTCTATGGAGAGGAAACATAGTATGCTGTTGGACATGTTAGCCTTGATTGTTTTTAGTTGGTTAAATACACTACTGTATTTCATAGTCTTTAACATGCTTTAATCAATCGGATTACAGAAAAATTGTGCTAGATCCTAAATACATGCTAGCTAAGCCAGAATATGATGACCAATTTTGTTTGGCTTATGCAACGGTTCACTTGTTAAGTCCAATACCTTAATGTGAAATATGCAGATGAGAGCATGGTGTAAATGCTTCTACTGTACAGTATGCACTGTACTGTATCAATTAATATTGAGGGGGAAAAGGTCATTACTTCATGAGATTGTACAGAGCATACTCATTTATTTCAATGTACAGTACTGATTCACATGCAATGGGATTTATTTAAGATACTCTTTAAAAAGTTATACATGCATACCCTTTGTCTTCATGCAGGTCAAGGTGGTGCAGGAGTGCAGTAGGCAACCTCTTTGGATGGATGCCAGTCAGATTCAGCCTGATAACAAAAATTCAGCAAAAAGGACTACAAGGGCTGGAAGTGTAGTGTGTCTAAATGAGGAGCAGAGGGCAGGATAATGAACAGCTACAGAAGGAATAGGAATTTGAAGGAAAAGGATGCTACAGGAGCAGGCGGGGGTATGGAGAGCAATGACACAATTGTAAGAATGGTCCTTTCACATACAGATGTAGGATCTTAATTTGATCACTCTTTTGTTGCTGAGATTGACATTTTTATGTAGCCTGCATTTGGCCAGCTAATAGCCTAACAACCGATCAAGCAACATTCTGGAATAAACATTCAAACCTTGGTGCTGCATATAATTTTGCTGTGACAATACGGTCCAAATTAAGATCCTACATCTGTACATAGACAACAAATCTCCCACACATACTGTGTACGCCCACTCACACAAATAGAAATACATGTATTGCATGCCAGTACACACACATGCATACAAAGATACGGTTTGGTACTCATATGCCAAAGATATGCAACAGTAGATTTTCAATTTAATTATTTAGGAGCTTAATTTACTTAGCATAATAGTGCTAATTTGCCATTTTCCTCTTAAACCATTATGAGAATGAGATTACGCAGCATGCCTACACCATTAGGATAAATCAGAGTCGAACAGCACTTCTTCTAGTATTGTCATGTCAAAATAAATATACTGTACAGTTGAAGGAATATTCCAACATAACTCCTGTTTCCTGCAAATACATATTTCACTATTAATTTATCACAATTGCATTAAAATGATTCTATATGTTGATGAACAACATGGCTGTTGCATGGCTCAAGTCAATGTACTGCTGTAGGTGCTCATTGCTTGGGGTTCTGAAATTGGTAACGTTTCAAGCTATCATGATTATTAGAGCTTGAAACCCCCCCCCCCCCCTCGCCTTTAACCCAATGTCTTTAAACTGACAAGCACAAAATTAAGGTTCTGGTTAGAATTGTGTATAGATTTTTAAGAGAGAATGGTGCAACATTTTAGAAATTAATTTTGTGAGGTTTTTGGCCCAAATAAAAAAGACGAACATTCATGCCTAATCCTACACAGACCATTAAACAAATAACCTGTGTTCTTTGCAACACACACACACACACACACACACACACACACACACACACACACACACACACACACACACACACACACACACACACACACACACACACACACACACACACACACACACACACACACACACACACACACACACACACACACACACACACACACACACACACACACACACACACACACACACACACACACACACACAGGGGATGTGTTACTGGAGAATTCATATATCCATCCCCACACTCTTCCCCGGGGATGTGTGGCTAGAGACCCAGTCACAGTAAACATCCTGTGGCCCTAAACATGATGGGGATGGCTGTGGACATAGACCACACATTGTGGGTTACATATAACAAGATGAAGTAAATGCCATAAAAGCGATGTATAATGGCATACTTGGACTGTATGATCATAATCCATAGGAATAATTGGGAGTATTACGTTAGATGTTGTTACAGGCCTACTTCTACAAGAGTAAAAGGAATGAATCGTTTTCATGGCAAACTAATTAGCTGTAGTTGTAGGCAGCATCCATCTCTGTATGACAGTGTGATTCTTAACTTTTCCAAAATGAGGAGTATGGTTGAGGGTTCCCAATCTATTCTGGAAAAGATCCCTGCAATCCCCCTCGCTCCTGGAGTGGGAGAAAGAACATGATTTATGACGCGCTGCTGATACAATAATGCAAAACCACGGAGGAAAGTTTTAACTGATGCTTTCAAGATTGGTTAATGAACTGCTTGTTGGCAGAGGAAGTTTTTGGGGAAGTGTGTTGTGTGGGGTGGGTGGTGGTGGGCAGGATCCATGGAGCTCGTACAGTACAGCAGATGGGGGTGTTTGTTAGGGCTGCGCTCTCCAACACTGTAGCCTTGGTAACAGCATAGGAAAATGGCAGATGCTTACATGGTGGGGTGATGAACAATGCAGAAAATATATGACAATGTCCCAGTTTTTATAACAATACCAGTTTCGATCAACATAGTGAGAAGCGCAATGGACCACCAACATACAAAGGAATTCACTTGATATGCCCAGCTATAGCTGCTGTCATAGTACTGTTATACATTTAAAAAACTAAATTATATAGAAAACACATTGGAAATGCCAGTTCATACCAGTTTCCTATTAGTGGAAGACACTGTGTTTATTTACGAAACATGACATTTATGTGTAGGCCTATCATCGCTCTCGGCTCTCTTGAAGAACATGGATAGGAGGGGTTGTAATTTGCAAATGAACCTGAGGAACATTATGTCAAAGACGAATGTCACCACAACACCTTAGGGAGGAAGGGACCACTATTCGTTTTACATTTCTATGTAGATGAGCTTTCATAGCCGTGTGAATAGCTAATGTGTTTATTATGCTTATCAATTAAGGCCCTTCTCTGGGGTGAGAGTAGGCAGATGGGAATACAGCTGTGTGGAGTCAGAAAATTATCTCTGCCATTATCACAGGTTGACATTTATCGGGATGTCTCATGTACTGGAGGCAGCTCTGCAGGGTCGTCACTATCTGGCAGAGCCACAAAGTAATAAAATCTGATTTAAACCTAACCCTAACCTTAACCCTGACCTTAACCACACTGTTAACCTTATGCCTAACCATAACCATAAGACCAAAAAGCAACAACAGCAATAATGAATTTTTACAATATATAGTCAAAATGTTAACTTTGCAGCTGGCCCGTCTAGTGGAAATCGTTCATATCCACCTCCAGGACAAGAGTCATCCAAATAAACGTCTGCACCATGTGCCATTATCAGGGCTAATCTCCCAGGCAGACATACACAGCACAGACCTCACAATGCACAGAACCCACACAGCCATAAGAAACTATGCTAAGACAGTCTGTGCTGTGTTAATATTGTAGATTGCATGTAACTAAATACCATTCATAGGTCAATTCAACTTTGCTGAAAGAATATGACTAGGAAAGTAAAATTGGTTCTATCCATTTCTGTTTCTGTGGTTTCAACACAGCTCTTATACAGGGCCCTAATTTCCTTTCCCCAGCATGCATCTGTGGTCTGCCCAGCACCCTGACGTGGCTGTTGTGTCTGGGCTGGTATTCTCTGAGTCAAACTGTGATAAACCCATTCCATTACAGAGACATGTCTTATGTACCATGCGGTCTGGTAGCTTTTTGTGATCATCACAATACAAGACAGACATGCCAGTTGTTCAATTACATTTTCCAAACAGAGGACAGAGCTTATGTAAGGGTAGATAAGGGTAGATAAACTTGAAGAAATAGCCAACCATTTGATAATGAAAGCGCAATGAAATGGTTGAACAAATGTTGCATACAAACTAATCAAAAACTGTACATGATTCACAACAAAACCTTACTTACAGAATATCCTGACATATAAGTCTTGAGGTTTTGCTTGCCTGAGGTAGATCTCATGATAAGCTGTAGACCACATGATTTACCAAGAGAGTTTTCATCTATCATTTTTGTAGCTGTCTATTTACCACCAGAAACCGATGCTGGCACTAAGACCACACTCAATGAGCTGTATAAAGCCATAAGCAAACAAGAAAATGCTCATCCAGAGGCGGTGCTCCTAGACATGAATGCAGGAAAACTTAAATCCGTTTTACTTCACTTCTACCAAAATGTTTACTCCACACACAGAGACGCGTAAAAAGCTCTCCCTCGCCCTCCCTTTGGCATATCTGACCATAATTAAATCCTCCTGATTCCTGCTTACAAGCAAAAACTAAAGCAGGATGTACCAGTAACTTGCTCAATACGGAAGTGGTCAGATGGCGTAGATGCTAAGCTACAGGACTACTTTGCTAGCACAGACTGGAATATGTTCTGGGACTCATCCGATGGCATTGAGGAGTATATCACATCAGTCACTGGCTTCATCAATAAGTGCATCGATGACGTTGTCCCCACAGTGACCATACGTACATACCCCAACCAGAAGCCATGGATTACAGGCAACATCAGCATTGAGCTAAAGTGTAGAGCTGCCACTTTCAAGGACTCTAATTTGGACACTTATAAGAAATCCTGCTATGCCCTCAGACAAACTATCAAACAGGCAAAGTGTAAATACAGGACCAAGATTGAATTCTACTACACCGGCTCCGATGCTCGTCGGATGTGGCAGGGCTTGCAAACTATTACAGACTACAAAGGGAAGCCCAGCTGCGAGCTGCCCAGTAACACAAGCTTACCAGACAAGCTAAATTACTTCTATCCGCGCTTCGAGGCAAGCAACACTGAGGCATGCATGAGAGCACCAGCTGTACCGGATGACTGTGTGATCACGCTCGCCGTAGCCGATAAGAGTAAGACTTTTAAACAGGTTAACATTCACAAGGCCGCAGGGCCAGATGGATTAGCAAGACGTGTACTCCGAGCATGCGCGGGCATACTGGCAAGTGTCCTCACTGACGTTTTCAACCTGTCCCTGGCCGAGTATGTAATACCTACATGTTTCAAGAAGACCACCATAGTCCATGTGCCCAAGAACACCAAGGCAACCTGCCTAAATGACTACAGACCAGTAGCACTCACCTCTGTAGCCATGAAGTGCTTTGAAAGGCTGGTCATGGCTTACATCAACACCATCATCTCAGAAACCCTAGACCCACTCCAATTTGCATACCGCCCCAACAGATCCACAGATGATGCAATCTCTATTGCACTCAACACTGCCCTTTCACCCCTGGATAAAAGGAACACCTACGTGAAAATGCTATTCATTGACTACACCATAGTGCCCTCAAAGCTCATCACTAAGCTAAGGACCCTGGGACTTTTATATAAAAAAAATGATTTCACCTTTATTTAACCAGGTAGGCCAGTTGAGAACAAGTTCTCATTTACAACTGCGACCTGGCCAAGATAAAGAAAAACAGTGCGACAAAAACAACAACACAGAGTTACACATGGGATAAAGTACAGTTAATAACACAATAGAAAAATCTATGTACAGTGTCAGCAAATGTAGTAAGATTAGGGAGGTAAGGCAATAAATAGGCCATAGAGGCGAAATAGTTACAATTTAGCATTAACACTGGAGTGATAGATGTGCAGATGATGATGTGCAAAAGAGCAAGAAGATAAATAACAATATGGGGATGAGGTAGTTGGGTGTGCTATTTACAGATGGGCTGTGCACAGGTACAGTGATCGGTAAGCTGCTCTGACAGCTGATGCTTAAAGGTAGAGAGGGAAATATAAGTCTCCAGCTTCAGTGATTTTTGCAATTCATTCCAGTCATTGGCAGCAGAGAACTGGAAGGAGAGGCGGCCAAAGCAAGAATTGGCTTTGGGGGTGACCAGTGAGATATACCTGCTGGAGCACGTGCTATTGGTGCTGCTATGGTGACCAGTGAGCAGAGATAAGGCGTGGCTTTACCTAGCAAAGACTTATAGATGACCTGGAGCCAGTGGGTTTGGCGACGAATATGTAGCGAGGGCCAGCCAACGAGAGCATACAGGTCGCAGTGGTGGGTAGTATACGGGGCTTTGGTGACAAAACGGATGTCACTGTGATAGACTGCATCCAATTTGCTGAGTAGAGTGTTGGAGCCTATTTTGTAAATGACATCGCCGAAGTCAAAGATCGGTAGGGTAGTCAGTTTTACGAGGGTATGTTTGGCAGCATGAGTGAAGGAGGCTTTATTGTGAAATAGGAAGCCAATTCTAGATTTAATTTTGGATTGGAGATGGTTAATGTGAGTCTGGAAGGAGAGTTTACAGTCTAACCAGACACCTAGGTATTTGTAGTTGTCCACATATTCTAGGTCAGAACTGTCCAGAGTAGTGATGCTATTCGGGCGGGAGAGTGTGGACAGCAATCGGTTGAAGAGCATGCATTTAGTTTTACTAGCATTTAAAAGCAGTTGGAGGCAACGAAAGGAGTGTTGTATGGCATTGAAGCTCGTTTGGAGGTTTGTTAACACAGTGTCCAAAGAAGGGCGAGATGTATACAGAATGGTGTGGTCTGCGTAGAGGTGGATCAGAGAATCACCAACAGCAAGAGCGAGATCATTGATATATAGAGAGAAAAGAGTCGGCCCGAGAATTGAATCCTTTGGCACCCCCATAGAGATTGCCAGACGTCCGGACAACAGGCCCTCCGATTTGACACACTGAACTCTATCTGAGAAGTATTTGGTGAACCAGGAGAGGCAGTCATTTGAGAAACCAAGGCTATTGAGTCTGCCGATAAGAATGAGGTGACTGACAGAGTCGAAAGCCTTGGCCAGGTCGATGAAGACGGCTGCACAGTACTGTCTTTTATCGATGGCGGTTATGATATCGGTCGTGGCTGAGGTGCACCCACGACCAGCTCGGAAACCAGATTGCATAGTGGAGAAAGTACGGTGGGATTCGAAATGGTCGGTGATCTGTTTATTAACTTGGCTTTCGAAGATTTTAGAAAGGCAGGGCAGGATGGATATTGATCTATAACAGTTTGGGTCTAGAGTGTCTCCCCCTTTTGAACAGCTTTCCAATCTTTGGGGATCTTCAGACGATACAAAAGAGAGGTTGAACAGGCTTTTAATAGGGGTTGCAACAATTTTGGCGGAAAATTTTAGAAAGAGAGGGTCCAGATTGTCTAGCCCAGCTGCTTTGTAGGGATCTAGATTTTGCAGCTCTTTCAGAACATCAGCTGTCTGGATTTGGGTGAAGGAGAAGCGGCGCGGGGACTTGGGCAAGTTTCTGCGGTGGGGGGTGCAGAGCTGTTTGCCGGGGTAGGGGTAGCCAGGTGGAAAGCATGGCCAAAAATGCTTATTGAAATTCTCGATTATCGTGGATTTATCGGTGGTGATACTGTTTCCTAGCATCAGTGCAGTGGGCAGTTGGGAGGAGGTGCTCTTATTCTCCATGGTCTTTACATTGTCCCAAAACATTTTGGAATTAGTGCTACAGGATGAAAATTTCTGTTTGAAAAAGAGAGCCTTGGCTTTCCTAACTGACTGTGTATATTGGTTCCTGACTTCCCTGAAAAGTTGCATATCGTGAGGGCTATTCGATGCTAATGCAGAACACCACAGGATGTTTTTGTGCTGGTCAAGGGCAGTCAAGTCTGGGGCAACCAAGGGCTATATCTGTTCTTAGTTCTCCATTTTTTGAATGGGGCATGCTTATTTAAGATGGTGAGGAAAGCACTTTTAAAGAGCAACCAGGCATCCTCTACTGATGGGATGAGGTCAATATCCTTCCAGGATACCCGGGCCAGGTCGATTAGAAAGGCATGATCGCTGAAGTGTTTTAGGGAGAGTTTGACAGTGATGAGGGGTGGTCGTTTGACCGCGGACCCATTACGGACGCAGGCGATGAGGCAGTGATCACTGAGATCCTGGTTGAAGACAGCAGAGGTGTATTTAGGGGGCAAGTTGGTCAGGATGATATCTAAGAGGGTGCCCATGGTTACAAATTTAGGGTTGTAGGTTCCTTGTAATTTGTGTGAGATTGAGGGCATCTAGCTTAGATTGTAGGACGGCCGGGGTGTTAAGCATATCCCAGTTTAGGTCAACTAACAGTACGAACTCTGAAGATAGATGGGGGACAGGGCACAGCTGGGGGCTGGGGGGGTCTATAATAAGTGGCAACGGTGAGAGAATTGTTTCTGGAAAGGTGGATTTTTAAAAGTAGAAGCTCGAATTGTTTGTGCACAGACCTGGATAGTATGACAGAACTCTGCAGGCTATCTCTGCAGTAGATTGCAACTCCGCCCCCTTTGGCAGTTCTATCTTGTCGGAAAATGTTGTAGTTGGGGATGGAAATGTCAGAATTTTTGGTGGCCTTCTTAAGCCAGGATTCAGACACGGCTAGGACATCAGGGTTGGCGGTGTGTGCTAAAGCAGTGAATAAAGCAAACTTAGGGAGGAGGCTTCTGATGTTAACATGCATGAAACCAAGGCTTTTACGGTAACAGAAGTCAACAAATGAGAGTGCCTGGGGCCTGGGAATAGGTGTGGTGGTGGGGGCTACAGGGCCTGGGTTAAACTCTACATCACCAGAGGAACAGAAGAGGAGTAGGATAACGGTACGGTTAAAGACTATACGAACTGGTTGTCTGCATTGGGAACAGAGAATAAAAGGAGCAGATTTCTGGGCGTGGTGGAATAGATTCAGGGCATAATGAACAGACAAGGGTATTGTAGGATGTGAGTACAGTGGAGGTAAACCTAGGCATTGAGTGACGGTGAGAGCGGTCGTGTCTCTGGAGGCACCAGTTAAGCCAGGTGAGGTCTCTGCATATGTGGGGGGTGGGACAAAAGAGCTATCAAAGGCATGTTGGGCGGGGCTGGGGGCTCTACAGTGAAATAAAACAATAATAACTAATCTAAACAGCAGTAGACAAGGCATATTAACATTAGGGAGAGGCATGTGTAGCCGAGTGATCATAGGATCCAATGAGCAGCAATAGGTGGATCAGGGAGCCGTTCGGAAGTCGCTACTACGCTAGGTGTAACAGTATAACTTTAAACCGTCCCCTCGCCCCGACCCGGGCGCGAACCAGGGACCCTCTGCACACATCAACAACAGTCACCCACGAAGCGTCGTTACCCATCGCTCCACAATGGCCGCGGCCCTTGCAGAGCAAGGGGCAACACTACTTCTAGGTTTCAGAGCAAGTGACGTAACTGATTGAAACGCTAGTAGCGCGTACCCGATAACTAGCTAGCCATTTCACATCCGCTACACTCACCCCCCTTTCAACCTCCTCCTTTTCCGCAGCAACCAGTGATCCGGGTCAACAGCATCAATGTAACAGTATAACTTTACGTTGTCCCCTCACCCCGACAGGGGCGCGAACCAGGGACCCTCTGCACACATCAACAACGGTCGCCCAAGAAGCATCGTTACCCATCGCTCCACAAAAGCCACGGCCCTTGCAGAGCAAGGGGCAACACTACTTCTAGGTTTCAGAGCAAGTGACGTAACTGATTGAAACGCTAGTAGCGCGTACCCGCTAACTAGCTAGCCATTTCACATCCGTTACATAGGCGTGCTAGAGACATGGCGATTCAGAAAGCTAGCGGGCCAGGACTAGCGGGCCAGGGCTAGCAGATGGGTCTACGGCGACGTCGCAATGGAAAAGCCTGTCGAAACCTCCTCGGATGATTACGTAGGCAGACCAGGCATGATGTATCGGCGGGGCTCCGTGTCAGCAAAAAGGGTCCAGGCCAATTGGCAAAAGAGGTATTGTAGCCCAATAAATAGCTGGTAGACCTCTTCGGCTAGTCGGGAGATGGGCCTAGCTCGAGGCTAGCTCAAGGCTAACTGGTGCTTGCTTCGGGACAGCGACGATAGCCAGCAGTAGCCACTCAGGTTGCAGATAACTTGCTGCAATGATCTAGTGTAATGGTCCAGAGCTTGCAGTAGGAATCCGGTGATGTGGTAGAGAAAAAGCAGTCCGGTATGCTCTGGGTTGATATCGCGCTGTGCAGACTGGCAGGTATTGACGTGTTAACGGTGTAGACCGCTGCTAGTGGCTAACTGCCTTTTAGCTAGTAGCTAGTTAGCTGGCTAGCTCTGATGGGGGTTCCAGTTCGAAAGTATAAAAATAGCAGATCCGTACCACATTGGGTGAGGCGGGTTGCAGGAGAGTATATTCAGTCCGTAGATGGAAAGAGTGATTAAAAAATATACAAAAAAAACAAGGAAAACGACTATTTACACGGGACAAGACGGGACAAGACAAACACACGTTCGACTGCTACGCCATCTTGGAATCTTATGACCTCCCTCTGCAAATGGATCCTGGACTTGCTGACGTGCCGCTCCCAGGTGGTAAGGGTAGGCAACAAGACATCTGCCATGCAGATCCTCAGGGTTATTGTGAGACAGCGCTCACCAACACGGCGGAGAATAGGCATCAACATATTACACAGAAATACGAAATAACATCATAAATGTTTTCTTACTTTTGCTGAGCTTCCATCAGAATGTTGTACAAGGAGTCCTATTTCCAGAATAAATCGTTGTTTGGTTTTAGAATGTCCATTTCTTCTGTCGAATTAGCAACCTTGGCTAGCATTGTGGCGCGAACATTCCCATCCTCTCTTGGCGCAAAGAACGGAAAATTCCAAAAGTCCCATTAAACGTTGAATAACTGATAAAACTTGGTTGAAAAAACCTACTTTATGATGTTTTTCTCATATGTATCCGTGTATACCGAACGCTTTTCAGAAGACAATGTCGAGCTCCCCCGCGCGCCGTCGAAGACAAAGAAAATACCGGACCTGTCACTCCAAAAGCTCTTATTCGGCCTCAGATCAAGCTAGGCACCCCATTCAACCTTCCACTGCCTGTTGACATCTAGTGGAAGGTGTATGAAGTGCATACATATCGATAAATAAAAGCCAGTTGAATAGGCAGGCCCTGAAACAGAGCCTCGGTTTCAGATTTTTCACTTCCTGTATGGAAGTTTGCTGCCAAATTAGTTCTGTTTTACTCACAGATATAATTCAAACAGTTTTAGAAACTTCAGAGTGTTTTCTATCCAATAGTAATAATAATATGCATATTGTATGATCTAGAACAGAGTACGAGGCCGTTTAATTTGGGCACAATTTTTTCCAAAGTGAAAACAGCGCCCCCCTATTGACAAGAAGTTTTTAAGAGCTTGTAAAGTAAGCATTTCACTGTAAGGTCTACACCTGTTGTATTCGGCGCATGTGACAAATAAAATGTGATTTGATTTGATACTGTGAGTAATTTGATCTCTTGGGATTAAAGTGATCATGAGAAATGAGACTTCCTGTCTAAGGTCTCTATCCCGCTCTGGCCACTTCCTCCATCTCATATACCTATCGCCTTTAATCTTTCTGATCTACTATCATCTTTCCCTTTTCCATATCTCTATCTCTTTTCATGAGAGTATGATACAGACTAAGACTCTTGCTGGCAAAAAAAAGTTTCCCTGCCAGTGATATGGAGAGGATAGGAAAATATGACGGAAACGTCAAAGACATGAAAGAGCTTAATTTAATGTTTCAATTAATTCAGACCGATGGATGGCCAGTAACACCTACATATATGAGAAACCAACATTTCTGTTACAACTACAGCAAGATGCATAATAAATGTGCATTTTATGATTATATATTATTATATTTACAAAATGTCACAAAGTTTAATAATGAATTATATATTTTCCAGTTCCATTATGTGTAGTTTTGCGAGGGTGCTGAGGCGACATTTGGAAATCAGAGTGGGGAGTGAGTTTGTGGTCTACATATGGGCTATGAATTGCTCTGAATATCTTGGAGATGCTTGTAAAGGCTGATGATTACTCTGAAGAATATACAGTATGCTTCTTATACATAGGTCTACTTTTAGCATGTCACTGATGTACAAGTAATGTACCTGTCATCTGGCCACTCAGAAACATATGTTCTCAAGGCCTTTGTACTATTCTAACATATATAGCCTGTCTTCTCTTGAGAGCCAGGTCTGCCTACAGCGGCCTCTCTCAATTGCATTGCTCACTGAGTCTGTACATACACTCTTACAAAAACAGGTGCTATCTAGAATCAAAAAGGGTTCTTCGGCTGTCCCCATAGGAGAACCCTTTGAATAACCTCTTTTGGTTCCAGGTAGAACCATTTTGTGTTCCATGTTGAACCCTTTCCAGAGAGGTTTCTACATGGAACCCAAAATAATTCTACATGGAACCAAAAAGGGTTCTACTATGGGGACAGCCATAGAACCCTTTTGGAACCCTTTTTTCTAAGAGTGTAGTCAAAGATTTCCTTATTTGTGGGTCAGTCACAGTGGTCAGGTATTCTGCCACTGTTTACTCTCTGTTCAGGTTCAAATAGCATTCCATTGCTCTGTTTTTTGGTTAATTCTGTCAAGTGATTATCGTTTTGTTTTCTTGTGATTTGGTTGGGTCTAATTGTGTTGCTGTCCTGGGGCTCTGTGGGGTCTGTTTGTGTTTGTGAACAGAGCCTCAGGACCAGCTTGCTTAGGGGACTCTTCTCTAGGTTAATATCTCTGTAGGTGATGGCTTTGTTATGGAAGATTTGGGAATCACTTCCTTTGAGGTCTCTCACTACCACTCTCACTCACTCTCACTCCCACTCTCACTCCCACTCTCACTCTCACTTGAAATGGATAAACTAAAGTGAAATAAACAATAAAAAGTGAACAGTAAATATATATACAGTGTTGTAACGATATGTAAATAGTTTACAGTACAAAAGGGAAAATACATTAACATAAATAAATGCCCTTTTCTTGTGGCAACAGGTCACAAATCTTGCTGCTGTGATTGCACGCTGTGGTATTTCACCCAGGTAGATATGGGAGTTTATCAAAATTGGATTTGTTTTCGAATTCTTTGTGGGTCTGTGTAATCTAAAGGAAATATGTGTCTCTAATATGGTCATACATTTGGCAAGAGGTTAGGAAGTGCAGCTCAGTTTCCACCTCATTATGTGGGCAGTGCGCACATAGCCTGTCTTCTCTTGAAAGCCAGGTCTGCCTACGGCATCCTTTCTCAATGCAAGGCTGCTCACTGAGTCTGTACATAGTCAAAGCTTTCCTTAAATTTGGGTCAGTCACAGTGGTCAGGTATTCTGCCACTGTGTACTCTCTGTTTAGGGCCCCCTCTCTCTCTCTGTTTCCTTACATTCCTATTCTTTCACAAACAGAGCTGTACAGTACGCAGTTGTCGGCCAGTGGATTCCTATGGGAGGTGAGCTAAGACAGCCAGCCTCTCTCTGTTCTACCAGACTGCGGTGGAATCCACTAATAGGCTTTGTGGCCAAACCTGATAAAGCCTCGTTCAAGATCAGGCCAAATTTGAGTGTGCCAGATCCCTGTGTCCCGTGTGAGGAGCACATAGATGAGACGAGGCCCAGCACATCGTCTTAGAGTCTATCTCCACTGTCTCCACTGTCTTGTCTGTCTGTGAGAGAGGCTGTGTGAGACGCTGTCTGTGAGTGCTTAGCCCAGTTTGAGGAGGCAGCATCAGCACTACAGCTGGTGTCTCCCTAAGACACATTCACATGACATTGTCTTTATACACACTCTCAGTGTAGGGTCTTCCTGTCAGATACATACATGTACACACAAACACCATCTTCTGAGGTACTGGCTACTAAGGAGTATGGATGAAAGTTTTGGATTAACAGTCATTAAGATATACATATACATATGTATACACAGGTAGGTGTACGTGTCTTCTATTGTTGATTGGGGGCTAAAAGTTGAGAAGTGATTAGGATATCTGTCATTATCCGCACCTCCTCACACACTGTAGTGGTGCATCTTTGAGATGCTTAGATCTGATCCATGAGGTTTGGACACATAAACAGTCTCAGAGCCCACAGCCTGTAGAACAATCCTTTCCCAAGCCCAAAGATGATTAGCACTTCCTCCTTAGACCCTCTGATCGTCGACTGTAAGATGACTTCATTACCATCTCCTACACCTGATTTCCTATTACGCTTTAAATACAGAAACTTTTGTTACCACAATAAATTACGTTCCTGGAATGTTTCTATTACGAGGGCGATTTCACACGTTATGTAGAAACAACACTGTGCAAGGCTGTGCTCAATGTGTTAATTACAGCAGACGAACACGAAGGGCATACATAGCAACAGCAGTTTATCAAATACATCTACAACATAGAAACATCATAATAAATTGGTTCATTCCACCTTGGGGAGTAACAGAGAAAGTTATTGTAGATCAACCGATGAGAGGATTTTTAAATTCCGATTTTAGACTGATTAATATCCACAACACGGCTGGCTCTAAGCTGTGTTGCAATCTTGATAAATAACACTCTCTACTGTCTGAAATCAAGAAGAGCCATTTCGAGCTCTTCAGTCATTATTACAGTATTCATATCATTATCATTGCATGGCTCATACTTTTTCACTGGCCCTCTTTATAGACCAATTAAATAATAGCTTAGCTGGAGTGCACATTGAAGCATTACACCTGAGGTGTTGCGAGAGAGAGGCTGGCAGGAATGTAAATGCGAAGATAGAGGTGGCTGCTCTGACTTAGATAAGAAATTGGTTGACAAATAACCTTGACGACAATAGAGTTGCAACTCCTACACAATTATCAGTACGCCAACACCTCTACACTCCCAATTGTTATATTTACTGGAAAGGGTCTCAGGTACAGTCATGACCGAAATTAATAAAATGAGCAAAAAAAAACTGTATTAACTAAATAATACAAATACTGAGCTATATTGTATGCCCCAAAAAATGGGAAGTTATATTATTTCATACTAATACAATTGCTCAGAGAAAGAGATTTTAGTAAGTAATAATAAAATTATTGGCACCCGTTTTCAATACTCTGGCACCCTCCCCTTACGAGGATAACGGCACTGAGACTTTTTCACAAATGTTTTATGAGATTGGAGAACACATTGGGAGGGATCTTAGACCATTCCGCGGGGCAGAAACCTCGCAGAATTCTCGCGGGGCAGAAACCTCAGAGATTTCCCCAAGATTTCCCTGCACAACGTCTATTTGCACCCCTACTGGATGGAAACTACAAATGTAACGGCTGTGCTCAATGCAATGGCACTTCTAAATGTAGATCCTTCAAAACACCCCAAAACAGGGAAACAGATCCCAATTCAAGGTGTTATCACATGCTCCACTAAGGAAGTTATTTATCTTATAACTTGTCCTAAAAATGATGTGGGTAAAACAAAGCGCGAATTAAAAGTACGTATCTCGGAGCATCGTAGCACCATTAGATGCAAAAACTCGACTTACCCAGTTGCGGCCCACTTTTTGGAAGAAAACAACTCAATTTCGTCTCTACGTTATATTGGCATCGAACATGTCACCCTCCCTAGGAGAGGGGGGGCCTCGACAATTTATTGTTAAAACGATAAGCTGCCCGGATCTTTAGATTAAAGACTCTTGCTCTCTTTGGT
The DNA here is from genome assembly GCF_045679555.1 of Salvelinus alpinus. NCBI lineage: Eukaryota > Metazoa > Chordata > Actinopteri > Salmoniformes > Salmonidae > Salvelinus > Salvelinus alpinus. The sequence continues at coordinate 100,407,456 of NC_092086.1, forward strand.
CTCAACATAGACTTTGATCTGAAGCCATTCTTGTGATTTTGCTATTGTAAATGTTTGTAGGCTTATGTGGCCAAATTGTATCTATGATCGTACGCTATCCATTTATGTTTTTTGTATGCTATTTTAATATATGAGAATTAACCAATGATATCAGGCCACTCCTGGCCATGATTACAGACACCTGTGTGTGTCTTTTGACACTATATAAATGAGTCATCTCGCAGTGTTTGTCATTATACCCTGATGAAGACAGCTTGTCTGTCGCAACGTTGGACATAAATATTTTTGCATCTGAGCTCCTAGAGTGTTCGGCTCTCCTTTATTTTTTAAGTGTTCTACTCCGCTAGCCAGCACCTCGCCTAAATAGGTGTGTGTTGCTTTCGCCTCTAGATTATGAGATCCTTTTAGGAGCCTGGACCCTCTCTTCACAATTCAAGGTTGCGTTAAGTTCATCAGGAAGTGTATAGGGGATGTTGTACTATTCTAACATACATTTAATCCCAGTGCAAATGTTTCAATCAAGACTACAGGACATTCAATGATATAACTAGATGTGGCAGTTTAATTACTCTCATCTTTTCGATGGCAATCAAACAGGCAAAACGTCAGTACAGAGACAAAGTGGAGTCACAATATAACGGCTCAGACACAAGACGTATGTGGCAGGGTCTACAGACAATCACGGATTACAAAGGGAAAACCAGCTACGTCGCCGATGTCTTGCTCCCGGACAACATAAACACCTTCCTGCTTTGAGGAGAACACAATGCCACCGACGTGGTCCATTCCCAAGGACTGAGGGCTCTCGTTATCCGAGGCCGACGTAAGACATTTAAGCGTGTTAACCCTCGCAAGGCTGCCGGCCCAGACGGCTTCCCTAGCGGTGTCCTCAGAGCATGCGCAGACCAGCTGGCTGGAGTGTTTACAGACATATTCAATATCTACCTATCCCAATCTGTTGTCCCCACTTGTTTCAAGATGTCCACCATTGTTCCTGTACCCAAGAAAGCAAAAGTAGCTGAACTAAATGACTATCGCCCTGTAGCACTCACTTCTGTCATCATGACAGGCTAGTTAAGGATCATATCACAAGGATCATATCACCTTCACCTTACCTTACCTGACACCCTAGCCCCCGTTAATTTTCATACTGACCCAATAGATCCACAGATGATGCAATCGCCATCCAACTGCACACTGCCCTATCCCATCTGGACAAGAGGAATACCTATGTAAGAATGCTGTTCATTGACTATAGCGTGCTTGGATCTCTGGGGACATTCTGGACTCTGATATTAATTTTGAGTGTTATACTGTGTTCACAGCTGACAGACAGGGTAGAGGAGGTGGAGTGGCTATTCTTATTAAAAATCATTACTCTGTCTCTTTACTGAAATCCATTTACCTTGACAATTTTTTTTGCTACTATCTTTATACCTTTGTCTGGGGGAAAATGTATCAATAACTGGTATAGCGTCCTCCCTCGGCTAACCTTTGTGCACTTGAGTAGTTAACTAGTTTGTTGGATTCTTTTACTAAATCAGAAGGTATTATCCTGGGTGACCTAAATTAAGATTGGGAGATGCACGCTTCAGACAATCTAAAATACATGTGTAATGATCTACACCTAACCCAGCTGGTGACTAAGCCTACACGGACCAACCCTAAAGACCTTTCAATGTCAACTCTGATTGATCTTAGTTTTACGAATACACCAGAGAAATATGTTTCTACTGGTGTCTTCGCCCAATACATTAGTGACTATTGCCGAGTTGTTTGTGTTAGAGATGTGAGAATACAAAAATCTAAGCCTTATATCATCACAAAGAGAAACTTTAAAAACTTCAGTGAACAGGCTTTTTGACATTATATTTATTTCACTGACTTTGATTGATTCAGCTATCCCTGAACCTGATTTAGCTTTGAGCCTTTTTGCAGGTGTCTTCAATACTATTGTGGATAATCATGCTCCTTTCAAAAAATGAAGGGTTAAAGGTAGATTGAAGGCCTGGTACACTCCGGAATGATCAGAAGTCATTCATAAAAGAGATGATACTTGGGTCAAAGCCAGGAACATAGGCTTAGGCCCTGACTGGCAAGCTTTATACCTCTACAGGATCAGTGTCCCTAAACTGGGATGGTTGTTGCTCAACATGCAATAATGTGACTATAATGACGTAAACAACAGCTAATTCTGGGACATAGACATGTCTTACATGGGCAGAAAGCTTCAATTCTTGTTAATCTAACTGCAGCGTCCAATTTACAGTAGCTATTATAACACCAAAAAATACCATGCTATTGTTTGAGGATAGTGCACAACAACAAAACACTTTTATCATGGCAACTGGTTTGTAACATTCACCTCAGAAGCTAAATAATGTACTTACATTCAGTAATCTTGCTCTGATTTATTACCCTGAGGGACCCAGAGATACAATGTAGTGTAGTTTTGTTTTTTATATTCAAATGTAGGAACTGGGTTGCGATTGGGAGACCAATGGGGCGGCGCACGATTGGCCCAGCGTTGTGTGGGTTAGGGGAGGGTTTGGCTGGCAGGGATGTCCTTGTCCCATCGCACACTAGCGGCTCTTGTGGCGGGCCGGGCGCATTGCACACTGACACTGTCGCCAGGTGCATGATGTTTCCTCCGACACATTGGTGCGGCTGGCTTCCCGGGTTAAGTGGGGATTGTGTCAAGAAGCAGTGCGGCTTGGTTGGGTTGTGTTTCAGAGGACGCACGGCTCTCAACCTTCGCCTCTCCTGAGTCCGTACGTGTAACGGCTTTCTTCTGTAGAAGGAGAGGAGGACCAATGCGCAGCGTGGTACGTATCCATATTTATTTGAATACTTTTCAATTATGAACAAAACAATAAACAGACGAAAACCAACGAAGCTACAGTCCCGAACTAGTGAACACAGACAAAACAGGAACACACAAACAGGAACAATCACCCACAAAACACATTACAAAAATAGGCTACCTAAATATGGCTCCCAATCAAAGACAATGACTAACACCTGCCTCTGATTGAGAACCATATCAGGCCAAACAAGAAACCCCACATAGAAACAGAAAACATAGACTGCCCACCCCAACTCACGCCCTAACCATACTAAAACAAAGAAAAACCAAAAGAACTATGGTCAGAACGTGACAGTACCCACACCCCCCCCCCCCAGGTTCGGACTCCGGCCGCAAAACCTGAACCTATAGGGAAGGGTCTGGGTGGGCATCTGTCCGCGGTGGCGGCTCTGGCGCTGGACGTGGACCCCACTCCACCATTGTCATTACCCGCTTCCCTGGCCTCCTTGGAACGGCGACCCTCGCCGCCGACCTAGGATTGGCAACCCTACTAAATGGCCCCACTGGACTGAGGGGCAGCTCCGGACTGAGAGGCAGCTCAGGACTGAGGGGCAGCTCAGGACTGAGGGGCAGCTCCGGACTGAGGGGTAGCTCCGGACTGAGAGGTAGCTCCGGACTGAGGGGCAGCTCATGACTGAGGGGCAGCTCCGGACTGAAGGGCGGCTCCGGACTGAAGGGCGGCTCAGGCGGCTCCTGACTGGCGGGCGGCTCTGGCGGCTCCTGACTGGCGGGCGGCTCTGGCGGCTCCTGACTGGCGGGCGGCTCTGGCGGCTCCTGACTGGCGGGCGGCTCTGGCGGCTCCTGACTGGCGGGCGGCTCTAGCGGCTCCTGACTGGCGGGCGGCTCTGGCGGCTCCTGACTGGCGGGCGGCTTTGGCGGCTCCTGACTGACGGACGGCTCTGGCGGCTCAGGACAGACGGGCGGCTCTAGCGGCTCAGGACAGACGGGCGGCTCAGATGGCGCTGGGCAGACGGGCAGCTCAGACGGCGCTGGGCAGACGGGCAGCTCAGATGGCGCTGGGCAGACGGGCACACCTGTAGGGAGGAGACGGAGAGACAGCCTGGTGCGTGGGGCTGCCACAGGACCCACCAGGCTGGGGAGACCTACAGGAGGCTTGGTGTTAGGAGGAGGCACCTGAAGGACCGGGCTGTGGGGAAGCACTGGAGCTCTGGTGCACAGCCTTGGCACCACTCCCCCAGGCTGGAATACTACTCTAGCCCGGACCCTCCAGAGTGCAGGCACAGGTTGAACCGGGCTGTGGGTGAGCACTGGAGATCTAGTGCCTACTACACGCACCTCTCCCTTAGGCTCCACTCCCACATTTGCCCGGCACGAGCGGAGCGCAGGCATAGGACGCACTGCACCCTCCCAGCGCCCCGGAGACACAGCACGCAGAGCCGGTGCAGGATACCCTGGACCGAAACGGCATACCGGAGACCAGACACGCTGAGCAGGCACAATACGCCCTGGCTGGATGCCCACACTCACATGACACTTTCGGGGGGCTGCCCTATAGCGCACCGGGCTATGGGCACGTACTGGCGACACCGTGCGCTTAACCGCATAACACGGTGCCTGACCAGTAACGCGCTGCTTATAATAAGCACGAGGAGTGAGCTCAGGTCTGCTACCTGGCTTAGCCACACCCCCCGTGTACCCCCCCCCAAAAAAAAAAATTGGGGGCTGCCTCTCGTACCTGTCGCGCTGTCTTGCTGCCTCCTCATATCGCCGCCGCTCAGCTTTCGCTGCCTCCAGCTCTGCTTTGGAGCGGCGATATTCCCCAGCCTGTACCCAGGGTCCTTTCCCATCCAGAATCTCCTCCCAGGTCCAGGAGTCCTGTGATCGCTGCTGCCCGATACCACGCTGCTTGGTCCTTGGTTGGTGGGTGATTCTGTAACGGCTTTCTTCTGTAGAAGGAGAGGAGAACCAATGCGCAGCGTGGTACGTATCCATATTTATTTGAATACTTTTCAATTATGAACAAAACAATAAACAGACGAAAACCAACGAAGCTACAGTCCCGAACTAGTGAACACAGACAAAACAGGAACACACAAACAGGAACAATCACCCACAAAACACACTACAAAAACAGGCTACCTAAATATGGTTCCCAATCAGAGACAATGACTAACACCTGCCTCTGATTGAGAACCATATCAGGCCAAACAAGAAACCACACATAGAAACAGAAAACATAGACTGCCCACCCCAACTCACACCCTGACCATACTAAAACAAAGAAAAACCAAAAGAACTATGGTCAGAACGTGACAGTACGACATGTTGCAGCGATGAGACAAGACTGTAACTACCAATTGGATACCACAAAATTGGGGAGAAAAAGGGGTAAACGTTTTTTTTAAATACATTTAAAAAAATACATTTAAAAAAATGATTTGGGTATGTCATTCTAGATAAAAAAATCCTAAAAGGGTCCGATCCTGTCACGCCCTGGCCTTAGTATTCTTTGTTTTCTTAATTATTTTAGTTAGGTCAGGGTGTGACATGGGGAATGTATGTGTTTTTTATAGTGTCTAGGGTGGTTGTAAGGTTTAGGGGGTTTATTAGAGTAGTTGGGTTTATGTTTAGTATAGTAGTCTAGCTGTGTCTATGGTTGAGTGTAGGTATCTAGGAAAGTCTATGGTTGCCTGAATTGGGTCTCAATTAGAGACAGCTGGTTATTGTTGTCTCTGATTGGGAGCCATATTTAAGGCAACCATAGGCTTTAGCTGTTTGTGGGGAATTGTCTATGTCGAAGTGTTTTGTGTCAGCACTGATTTTTGTATAGCTTCACGGTCGTCTGTTCTGTTTTTTGTTGTTGTTTTTTTTCCTTCTTTAAAATAAAAGAAGATGTACTTTCCACGCGCTGCGCCTTGGTCCTCTCTCAGTCCCGTTGACGATCGTGACAGATCCTTTTTATGCAACTAAGGAATCATTGTGTAAGACAAATCAGAAAGTCTAAATCGGATTATTATGTAACCTATTACGGGAAAAATTCCATCATTGATGCATTGATCTCATTGAAATAAGCCTATTCACAATGATATTGGGCTGGATGCTAATAGGGAAAACTTGCTGAATGATCAGAGAAATTACCGTCAAATCAAATCAAATCAAATGTATTTATATAGCCCTTCGTACATCAGCTGATATCTCAAAGTGCTGTACAGAAACCCAGCCTAAAACCCCAAACAGCAAGCAATGTAGGTGTAGAAGCACGGTGGCTAGGAAAAACTCCCTAGAAAGGCTAAAACCTAGGAAGAAACCTAGAGAGGAACCAGGCTATGAGGGGTGGCCAGTCCTCTTCTGGCTGTGTCGGGTGGAGATTATAACAGAACATGGCCAAGATGTTCAAATGTTCATAAATGACCAGCATGGTAAAATAATAATAATCACAGTAGTTGTCGAGGGTGCAGCAAGTCAGCACCTCAGGAGTAAATGTCAGTTGGCTTTTCATAGCCGATCATTAAGAGTATCTCTACCGCTCCTGCGGTCTCTAGAGAGTTGAAAACAGCGGGTCTGGGACAGGTAGCACGTCCGGTGAACAGGTCAGGGTTCCATAGCCGCAGGCAGAACAGTTGAAACTGGAGCAGCAGCACGGTCAGGTGGACTGGGGACAGCAAGGAGTCATCATGCCAGGTAGTCCTGAGGCATGGTCCTAGGGCTCAGGTCCCCCGAGAGAGAGAAAGAAAGAGAGAATTAGAGAGAGCATACTTAAATTCACACAGGACACCGGATAAGACAGGAGAAGTACTCCAGATATAACAAACTGACCCTAGCCCTCCGACACATAAACTACTGCAGCATAAATACTGGAGGCTGAGACAGGAGGGGTCAGGAGACACTGTGGCCCCATCCGATTATACCCCCGGACAGGGCCAAACAGGAAGGATATAACCCCACCCACTTTGCCAAAGCACAGCCCCCACACCACTAGAGGGATATCTTCAACCACCAACTTACCATCCTGAGACAAGGCCGAGTATAGCCCACAAAGATCTCCGCCACGGCACAACCCAAGGGGGAGCGCCAACCCAGACAGGAAGATCACGTCAGTGACTCAACCCACTCAAGTGACGCACCCTTCCTAGGGACGGCATGGAAGAGCACCAGTAAGCCAGTGACTCAGCCCCTGTAATAGGGTTAGAGGTAGAGAATCCCAGTGGAGAGAGGGGAACCGGCCAGGCAGAGACAGCAAGGGCGGTTCGTTGCTCCAGAGCCTTTCCGTTCACCTTCACACTCCTGGGCCAGACTACACTCAATCATATGACCCACTGAAGAGATGAGTCTTCAGTAAAGACTTAAAAGTTGAGACCGAGTCTGCATCTCTCACATGGGTAGGCAGACCATTCCATAAAAATGGAGATCTATAGGAGAAAGCCCTGCCTCCAGCTGTTTTCTTAGAAATTCTAGGGACAATTAGGAGGCCTGCGTCTTGTGACCGTAGCGTACATGTAGGTATGTACGGCAGGACCAACTCGGAAAGATAGGTAGGAGCAAGCCCATGTAACGCTTCGTAGGTTAACAGTAAAACCTTGAAATCAGCCCTTGCCTTAACAGGAAGCCAGTGTAGGGAGGCTAGCACTGGAGTCATTTTTGGTTCTAGTCAGGATTCTAGCAGCCGTATTTAGCACCAACTGAAGTTTATTTAGTGCTTTATCCGGATAGCCGGAAAGTAGAGCATTGCAGTAGTCTAACCTAGAAGTAACAAAAGCATGGATAAATTCTTCTGCATCATTTTTGGACAGAATATTTCAGATTTTTGCAATTTTATGTAGATGGGAAACAGTCTTGATATGTTCGTCAAAAGAGAGATCAGGGTCCAGAGTTACGCTGAGGTCCTTCACAGTTTTATTTGAGACGACTTTACAACCATCAAGATTAATTGTCAGATTCAACAGAAGATCTCTTTGTTTCTTGGGACCTAGAACAAGCATCTCTGTTTTGTCCGAGTTTAAAAGTAGAATGTTTTCAGCCATCCACTTCCTTATGTCTGAAACACAGGCTTCTTGCGAGGGCAATTTTGGGGCTTCACCATGTTTCATTGAAATGTACAGCTGGGTGTCATCTGCATAGCAGTGAAAGTTAACATTATGTTTTTGAAAGACATCCCCAAGAGGTAAAATATATAGTGAAAACAATAGTGGTCCTAAAACGGAACCTTGAGGAACACCGAAATGTACAGTTGATTTGTCAGAGGACAAACCATTCACAGAGACAAACTGATATCTTTCCGACAGATAAGATCTAAACCAGGCCAGAACTTGTCCGTGTAGACCAATTTAGGTTTCCAATCTCTCCAAAAGAATGTGGTAATCGATGGTATCAAAGGCAGCACTAAGGTCTAGTAGCACGAGGACAGATGCAGAGCCTCGGTCTGACGCCATTAAAAGGTCATTTACCACCTTCACAAGTGCAGTCTCAGTGCTATGATGGGGTCTAAAACCAGACTGAAGCATTTCGTATACATTGTTTGTCTTCAGGAAGGCAGTGAGTTGCTGCGCAACAGCTTTTTCTAAAATCTTTGAGAGGAATGGAAGATTCGATATAGGCCGATAGTTTTTTATATTTTCTGGGTCAAGGTTTGGCTTTTTCAAGAGAGGCTTTATTACTGCCACTTTTAGTGAGTTTGGTACACATCCGGTGGATAGAGAGCCGTTTATTATGTTCAACATAGGAGGGCCAAGCACAGGAAACAGCTCTTTCAGTAGTTTAGTTGGAATAGGGTCCAGTATGCAGCTTGAAGGTTTAGAGGCCATGATTATTTTCATCATTGTGTCAAGAGATATAGTACTAAAACACTTAAGTGTCTCTCTTGATCCTAGGTCCTGGCAGAGTTTTTCTTTTAGTCCTGGATGCTTTGCTGGAAATAGACAACAAGAAATCCACAGGGTTCCGACCAATTGGATCCTGGTCTGCTTAAGTGCGCAGCGCCCATCATTATTGGCTCAACAACCCACATTTTTTATTTAACATTGTACTTTTCAAATGTAGAGAAATCAGTTGTTGTGCTGCCACTCCATAAAGGCAGGGATAGTAGTGATCTTAATCATTATCACCCCATTTCAAGGCTGAACCCTGCATTTTTAAGATTATTGAATCCTTGGTAAATGTGCAACTTTGTACAAATGTAGAATATACTTTGAATGGAAACCAATCTGGGTTTGGGCATAGCACTATTACAGCAATCACTTAAGTTGTTAATGATCTTGTCAATGTTTTAGACACTAAAATGAAATGTGCTGCTTTGTTTGTGGACCTGTCAAAAGCTTTTGGTACTGTTAATCATGCTATTTTATTGAATCCATTTTCCTAGATATGCCTGAGCTCTGACACCTGTTCATGGTTTCATGATTATCTTAATGACATAAATCATGCTATTGTGATTGATGGGGTTAAGTCTGAATTTCTTGAAGTACATAAAGATGTACCACAGGGGTCAATTTTGGAATCTGTTCTCTTCACTATTTATATAAACACTATTGGTCAATCTGTAAAAAAGAAAAAAAAATGTATCTACATCCGGATGATACTATTATATATGCTGATTTTTTACTTAAAACTTGTGCTTAATACAGTCAAAACTAAGTACATGTTGTTTTCAAACTCTCGCAAGAATGTTTCAGCTGAACTACATGTTCACTCACTAGATTGATCTCCAATGGAACGTGTACCCGCATATAAATTCTTAGGCATTTGGATTGATAAGGATTTGACGTTACAAAAACTATAGATGAGCTGGTTAAGAAGCTAATATTTAAAGTTGGCTTATTCTACAGAAACAGATTGTGCCTTTCTCTAAGCAGTAGGAAGCAGATTATTCTGTTCTTGATTATGGTGATATTATTTATGAAAGTGCGGCTGCTACTACTCTTAGACCTTTGGTGCCTTTCGTTTTGTTACAGGTGACAGATTTGATACTCATCACTGCATCCTGTATCAAAATGTTGGCTGGACTTTGCTAAAGACCTGTAGATCTCTATATTACTTCCTTTTTGTTTACAAGGCCCTACTTCATAAACGTACATCTTATCTAACTTTGCTGTTGAAGTATAGACACCTGAGTTGCCTAACCCGTTCACAGGATTGGTTAACTCTTGAGGTTCTGAGGGTTTCCACCGAACTAGGTAAATCTGCTTTTAGTTTTAATGCACCGTATTGCTGGAACAAAATCCAAAATATACTTAATTTTGACAATCTGGTGCCATTTGTATTGATTGGGTGACTTATCTGTGGAGGAATGTAACTGTTTTTCTGGGTGATATGAGATGTTTAATTTGTGCTTACAATGACTGTGTTTTTGTACTTTTGTATTTTAATGTGTATATATGTGTATATACAGTACCAGTCAAAAGTGTTTCTTTGTTTTTACTATTTTCTACATTGTAGAATAATATTGAAGACATCAAAACTATGAAATAACACATATGGAATCATGTAGTAGTGTTAAACAAATCCAAATATATTTTATATTCGAGATTCTTCAAAGTAGCCACCCTTTGCCTTGATGACAGCTTTGCACACTCTCTGCATTCTCTCAACCAGCTTCACCTGGAATGTTTTTCCAACAGTCTTGAAGGAGTTCCCACATATGCTGAGCACTTGTTGGCTGCTTTTCCTTCACTCTGAGGTCAAACTCATCCCAAACCATCTCAATTGGGTTGAGGTCGGGTGATTGTGGAGGCCAGGTCATCTGATGCAGCACTCCAAAATAAAATTAAATATACTGTATACCCCTTGTCTGTGCTTCTGGACTGCCATCTTCAATTCAAACCACATGTTTTCAATGGGAAAACATGAAAATATAACTCTTTGGCCACGCACACAAGTGGTGGGTTTGGTGTTAAAAGAAGGATGCATACACAGAAAATAAAAAAAGAAGGATGCATACACAGAAAAGAAAAAAAGAAGGATGCATACACAGAAAAGAACCTCATACCTACTTTAAAATATGGTGGTGGATCTTTTATGTTATGTGGCTATTTTGCTTCCACTGGTCCTGGGGCTTTTGTTAAGGTCGACGACATCAAGAACTTTACCCAGTACCAGGACATTTTTGCCAAAAACCTGGTTTCCTCTGCCAGGAGGCTGAAACTTGGCCACAAGTGGATCTTCCGGCAAGACAATAACCCCAAGCACACATCAAAATCAACAAATAACTGTTTAATTGACCACAAAATAAACATTTTGCAATGGCCATCTTAGTCTCTGGACTTGAACCCCATTGAAAACATGTGGTTTGAATAGAAGAGGGCAGTCCATAAGCGCAGATAAAGGATATCAAGGATCTGGGATGATTATGTATGGAGGAATGGTCTAAGATCCCTCCAAAATGTGTTCTCCAATCTAATTTTTTTTAAAGGCTCAGCGCCATTATCCTCGCAAGGGGGGAGGGTGCCGGAGTGTTGCAGACAAGGATTGCAATCATTTCTACCCCTATCTTTTGAGAAAAAATGTATTACTTGTTAAATAAAATAATTTTTCTCTGAGCAATTGCGTTAGAATAAAATTATTTAATTTCCTAATTTGTTTGGATCATAACAATATACTTCAGTATTTGTATTATTTGTATTTTTTTCTCAACTTTATTTTGGAATTGTTGGATTACAGCCATAGTTAGTGTAGGTGCCAACATTTGAACTTATTCATGTACTGCCTGATATAGGTTTGATTGTTCAAATGAACACTGGACAATATCTCCTCAAAAGAGGAGGGAAAATTAAATGGATGGTATTGTATGGCACATAAACAGAAGGAGGGCACCAAGGCTCTGGCAGACATTTTGGAGAGCATGCCAGCTCCCTCATGGGTTAGTGCCATCCCCAGGATCTGTGCCAGGGCTGGGAGCTCATATACATGTGTAGATGCAAGGACCTTGTGCCCTGTAAGCAGCACTGCTGCAGGACAAGAGCAGCCTGCATACTACATCCTACACAAAAACCAGTCTAAAGGGAATACCGCCACACAATCTGCTCTGTTTTTACAGAGAAAAACATTTTCCTTTTATGTCCCCTCCCTACTGTATGAAAAACCTCCATTAACATGCATTTTTTAGTAACATAGCTACTGTCATTGACATCAAAATACTTTCTCAGCTTTTTGTCTGTCATGAAAGACATAGAATATATGACTATTCATAAGCAGAATATTGTTCAGGTTGTAATAACGTCATCCTTCCTTTGGACACTTTGGGCACACTCTGAATAGAACATGTTGAGGACTTACAGATATGGAAATGAATATGATTTAGGACATTTATGGAATGAATGTGATTGCGTCATACCGGACTATATTTAGCATATCCCAGCCAGAACCCAATTCTCTGTGCCCACTTATCATATTGAATAACATTCTTAACTCTCTCACTGATGGCTCCTTATCAGTCACAAAGTGTCTCACTCTGAGAAAAATTTCTGGGTCTTGTTTGTTAGATAAATAATATGCAAAACAGTTCTCTGATCTCTGCAGTCCCATAGTCAATGTTATTATTCAGTCAAGGTGGCTTTGTGACATCCCTCTCCAGTCAGGCCATGGTGGTAAAAAACGCCATCCTCATCTCCCCCATCCCTCCCTCTCACTCCCCGTTTCCCTATCTCTCTTTTGCTTTCTCTCTTCCTATCCTTTGCACACTCTCTTTTACTCTCTTTCTAGTCTCTTGATCTTTCTTTGTCTGACTCCCTGGCTCGTTGTCACTGCCCCTGTTCCCCCACAGGACCTCTGTACCTCCCAGTAGTTTAAGGTAGTGTGGGAGACCAGACACTGAGGGGTGTCCTCATCGTCATTGGCTCTGCTGACCTCCACGTTCCCTCTGGCACCGGGTCAATTATTCACCACTCCCTCGTGGGTCTCCCTGACAACCAGCAGCAGCCAGAAAAAATGAGTCTATTACCATGGCGATGCCAGGTGATGGATTTCCTGTTCGCCAGTGGAGTGCAGGTAGAACTAGACGAAGCCATCAAAGGTGACCTTCACCGCTAAGGCACCTTTTCCAACAACTCACTCTGCAGACTCCCAGAGAAGAGAAGAGAAGAGAAGAGAAGAGAAGAGAAGAGAAGAGAAGAGAAGAGAAGAGAAGAGAAGAGAAGAGAAGAGAAGAGAAGAGAAGAGAAGAGGAGGAAGGGAGGGAGGAAGAGAGGAGTGAAATCCATGTTGGACTTGTTTGTTGTGTTTGGTGGTGTGATGTTGTGCATGCAGCAAACCTCAATGACCTTGAGCTGCGTGATAGCACTCCTGCATCACCCTGTGGACTAGTGCTGCTGTGGTGCTCTGTCTATTAGTCCGTTGCGAACAGATTGCACTGTGCTTTTCTAAGACTGCTGCTTTGTCTGTGGAGAGACAAACTTGTCGGGTGACATTCAAAAAATGACAGTACATCCATTGAACGGATGTCATGGTATGGTGTGGTAGTACAGAGAGGTCTGTGTATCGAAGGCCTCGACTGAGAGGCACACTAGAATTGACAGTTACATATCAGCTTTTGATGTAATATATTTTACTCATGGCATGGCTTTGTCAATTGTATTGTATTATTTCACTTAATAACAGTATTACTAATAAAATTAAACAAGTACCAGAGATGGAAGATTTTAAAACTGGTACCAATCAAGTGCCACCTTTCGTGCCACATTGCCCATATCCACTAGTGGGGTGGCATCTGTAGTGCTCAAGGCTCATGCAGGGCAGCACAAAACCAAGCTGTCAGCCCTGCTGTCTCCTTATACAGTCGATGGTGGCACCACAGCCTGGAAACCACATGCAGTCAGCACTCCAGGTCAAGAGACATGGTCAATACATGTGGCCAGCACATGTGGTCAAGACACACGGTCAGTGCAATATTCAACTGCATGCAAAAATATGGACCTAATGACTATACTGTAAGCAAAGGTAGTTATTGAGTGGCTTACCCCAATGTTCCGGTAAGGTCTGTGTGTGTGTGTGTGTGTGTGTGTGTGTGTGTGTGTGTGTGTGTGTGTGTGTGTGTGTGTGTGTGTGTGTGTGTGTGTGTGTGTGTGTGTGTGTGTGTGTGCGTGTGCGTGTGCGTGTGCGTGTGCGTGTGCGTGTGTGTGTGAGAGAGAGAGAGAGAGTGTGTGTGTGTGTGCGCGTGTGTGTGCGTGTGACAGTGGCAGTGGCGGTTGGGGCTGGGAGCTACTGGGAGCTAGTGTGGCTGAGGAGAGGCTGAGCAGACTGGAGCTGTTCACTCCAGTGCCTCTGCATGCTGAGGACAGCTGACACACGCTGGTATTAAGACAGACTCATCAACCGTCCACCGGTACAGAGAGCCTTTGGACAGCAGAGGAGATGAGGAGGGAAGGAGAGGAGATGAGGAGGGAAGGAGAGGGACATCCAAAAACTTGCCTGTCCCCACTGGATAGCTCACCTGTTCCTATAAAATGTAGCCAACTTTCCTCCCGCCCACACATGCGTGAACTTTTACACCCCAAATCTAAAATGCTCGTACAGGCACACGCAGACATTCACAGACACCCACAGACATGCACACAAATGTTGTTCTTCTATCATCGTGGGAACCTAAAATCTATTTCTATTCAGAATCCTATTTTCCCTAAACCTTACCCTTACATTAACCCTAAACTTAACTCGTAACCCTAACCCAAACCTAACTCCTAAACCTTACCCTTACATTAACCCTAAACTTAACCCATAACCCTAACCCAAACCTAACTCCTAACCCTAACCAGTAATCCCCTTACATTAACTCTAAACTTAACCCGTAACCCTAACCCAAACCTAACTCCTAACCCTAACCAGTAATCCCCTTACATTTACCCTAAACTTAACCCGTAACCCTAACCCAAACCTAACTCCTAACCCTAACCAGTAATCCCCTTACATTAACCCTAAACTTAACCCGTAACCCTAACCCAAACCTAACTCCTAACCCTAACCAGTAATCCCCTTACATTTACCCTAATTCTAACCAAGACCCTAATTGTATCCCTAAACCTAACACCTGATCTTAAAATAGCCCTTGCCCTCATGGGGACGTGGGCAATGTCCCCCGAAGGATAACTTTCCTTGTTTTACTATCCTTGTGGGTACTTTGGGGGATTTTAGGCCCCCACAAGGATAGAACAACACACACACACACACACACACACACACACACACACACACACACACACACACACACACACACACACACACACACACACACACACACACACACACACACACACACACACACACACACACACACACAAGCCCACCACAACACCACAGGCCTGGCACAGGAAGAGCAGGAGAGTGTCTGGGCTGCCACACAACTCAGCTTCAGTCAATCATCCTGTTCTCACTTTGTTTCTCTCTCTACCGAGGATGAAGCCACTAAAAAGAGAGCGAGACAGATACCTCCTTGGTTGGTTTATCTCAGAGGAGACTGTGATTATATTATATCACATGATGTGATTATACCTGTATACATGCTGAAGGTCTTGTAACAGAGCTTGCAGTACATGCTTGGTGTTTTCCTTTTTATCATACATAGGTAGCTGTAATTTTCTCACATTACTGGGTATAGTCAAGGTTATACATGCATATGCATAAGAGACCTGCATTGAAAGACGGCACACACACACACACACAAACACACAAACCACACACACACTAGACACACACTAGACACACACAAACTAGATACACTCTAGACTCGTCTTGTCAGAGTTAATGATGTCTAATTTGAGTCTGTGACATGTCACTGATTGATGTGTCCATTACCGAGACAGTAAGCATACGCACTCTCCCTCCATGTCCGTCATTAATCACATGAACCAAGGTCAGGTGGTTGGTGGTTGAGGCTGGCGCTTTACAAGTGGAGCAGGGGCAGATGGGTGGGAGGGACAGGAGAGGAGAGGCTGGCATCCTGGCTGGGACAGTCTGTTTTTCTCTCATCAGTGCCCTGTAGTCAATATCACTGTCCGCACCCAACTCCACCCCCATCCAATCATTAGATGGGCATATTTTTCTATAAATAGCCCTATAATGACTATTGACACACAGTAATTACAAACTTTGAGCAGAGGTCCCTGTTTTCCAAACCCATGAACTCTGCTCCAATCACCATTCAGCTCCAGTCACCCTTGAAGTGTCAGAACCTCAATGATCTAAGGGTGTTACTGTGACTCTACAACAGGAAGTATATCACAGTGAGTAAAGAGACACAATATTCTCACACTGTCTGTCCTCTGCTGCCCCCAGTGGTGATACCATTCTTTCTCAATTTCTGAGGATCACATTGCATGGGCCCACTCGGATATTATGAGTATCCTGGGCCCCCAGATGTTGTTACTTGTCAGATGCTCAGTGTGGGCTGCCTACCTACCACTAGCGCTATTGTAACTAGAAAGGTCACACTTAAACCAAAAACGAACCTAACCCCTTATTGTTAGTGTGTGGGAGACATATATGTGTGTTGTACATCTACATCTGCAGTGAGATGACGTTTTCATAAATCCTCTTGTTGTAGACTCATCTCCTGGCATTGTAATGAAGCTGTCAACAGACATTTAAACAGGCGGAGATGGGAAACCTTTCATCAGTCTGTCTGGCTCATATTGGCAACAGTCTGACAGCAGATCATGTAGGAAAAGGTCAGATTACAGTGAGACAGACGGAGAGTCGGAGACAGTCTGATATTCTAGTCTTGATATTTACTCTGTTAGATTAACTCAAGAGGTCTATGCAACACACAGTGTTGCAACCAGTAGTCTGATGCAAGTCACCCCAGACCAAGGTCAATAATAGATCGGGGAGTCAATAACGCTTGGAGAGTCTCAGTGGTAAATAACTTTACTATAAAAGATGGGTAAGATATTTAGGTTTAATATATTTTGGTTGATGTATGAAAGGGAATACCAAAAAAGGAAAATCCTTGAACAGAAAATACATGAAAAGGGTTTTAAGGGTGTGTATAAGTAAAAATGGAAAGCAAAACCAGCCAAACACATTGGGGCCTACACACAGACCCCCAATGTGCACACTTAGATGATAGAACATTCAAACAATAGAACAAAATACTGTACACTTACTGAATTAGACTAAACTGACTACAATTTATCCTACAAAAGCATTGATCAAAATAACCATCTAATACTGTTTAATTTGACTGCATGATTTTGGATTCCTTTTTAAGTTGATTTCCCCTCATTCCCCCCAACAGTGGTGGGTTATGGACCAAAACTATCTGAGGCCTGCCTTCATTAATCCAGACAGGACCTGGGGCGTCTCCCTCTCCCTCTGAGAGGGTACCCACCCTGCCTTCGCCCACATCAGGGACGGAGGACAAGACTGATGGCAGAAGGGATGGAAGGAGGCGGGAGAAGGAGGCGGAGAGAGCAGGAGAAGGCCAATTTGTGTGTTAGCCCCTGCAGCAGGACAGGCAGGCACTTAATTCAGTGCAAGCGCATCATTATACGCACCATTTACCAGATGCCCATTTAACATGCAATAATTAGATCACTCAGTTTGGGGAGAAAAGGAGTGAAGAAGCAGGCTACTTAAATGAAGTCCCTTGCCATAACATTAGCTACCCCCTACAGGGTTGATTGTCAAAACTGTTTGAGGGATTAATTCTTTGGAGTGTCGAGGAGCACAAATCGTAATGCATGCAGGCTCTTTGTGTTTTGGGTCTTTGTTCTTTTGTCTACATTTGTTCTCCGAGATTATTTTAGCATGAACAGTGTGTTTTTATCTGATCTCTACAGTACAAACTACTTGTCCTTCTTTGACCTCTTTTAGAAGAACATTTCTTACACTATGTATTGTTTCCAGAAGCCTCCCTTACCTATTGTCTTCCAATCTTGATATTGCTGTAGTTATTTAAGCTGCTACTTTGGAGGAATAACTACAAGTCCATATTGTTGACTCCATATTGCTCTTAATAAATGGAAAAGCATTCCATCTCTTCATAGATATTTCGATCTCAGTCCATATCTAAATGGCCTAATGTCTTTACCATAATGTTTACTTAATGTCTTCTCCATCACGAAGCACACTGCTTGAGACTTTTGTCATCATGCGTCCACACAGTAGTGCTCTTTCTTCAGAGTACCAGTAAATTGAATTCCATTTCATTTGGTCAATTTTATGCCCATTCATTTGATATGAAATATAATTCCTTCAGAGTTTCACTCTGTCTGACCCAGTCAGTCCAGACTAGGGTTGCAAAATTCCTGGAACTTTCAATTAATTCCCTGGTTTTCCCAGGGATTCAGGAGGGAATAAGCAGGACATCCGGAATCCTCCAACCAGGATTTCTGGAAAAACACAGAATTTATTTAAATTCCCAGAATTTTTTAACCCAGACAGACATTAAATCTACAGAACCACCAGATCTCCTATGAAGTGGAACCAAAGCCTCACTGGCCTCCCTATCACCAGAAGCAGATGTTTCCATCCCTTAGCTGAACACCCTAGGCCTTTATTAGAGCCTTTATGGAGATGTTAATGGAGTAATTTATGGAAGATATAAAAACGAACCAGGTCATCAAGAGTCCTCCAGCCTTCTCCCCGGCAGGTTCCAGTGTGTGTGCTGTGCTGCAGGCTAGGCTGTGTTTCACCCCATTCAGCCGAGTGGAGAGGAGCCATTAAACACTGGTACCTCGGGTAGGGTTGGAGGAAGAGTGGAGATGAAAGCATGTGAGGGGGTTAATGGGTTGAGGAAGACATGGTTCAGGACGTATCCTCATGCTGTAAAGCAGGGTTCCTTAAACTGTGGGTCGAGACCCAAAGTGGGCCCTGGGCATGTGAGAGGTGGGTCGGGAGTTATGAGAATACATACACTATTTTGTTCTTAATTTGGGTCGTTGGAGGATGATTTGGGTCACTGGATGACAGTCAAACCCCTGCTGTAAAGCGATACAATATAGTGCTTCTGAATTAGTAATGTTTGGTGCATCAAACACTGCTGTATAGTACCCTCCATGCACCCAGGTGGTGTACTGAATAAACTGCACTGAGGGAATGTGGCTAATGTAATGTTTGATGGCACATAGTTTACCCCTCTGTATTGGGTGTCAAAATGGATCAAGTTGACCCTATGAATCTGTTTCCTGGCCCCGGCTATATTCACCATAGTTTTCTCCTCTAATAAAATCTGTAAGTACCCCATATGTCTCAATAGCATGGTACAACACCACTGGAACAATAGGAAAGGGGATCTCTTACATCAGTTGCCATATCTTTTTGAACTTATCAAATAAAAGGGACATTGTGTGAAATACCTGCATCTCTTTACTATAGTACTTGTGGATGAACACTTCTGGGATATTTCATTTTGATGGAAATTTGGGTTTTTTGTTTTATGCTAACAAAACAGCATTGCATAGTTAATTTGTTATTATGCCTGTGTGATGGTTTCTATTGCCCAGATGCCATGCTGGGACCAATAGCTGGGACCATAACAGAGCACTGACACACTGTCACCAGAAGTGACAGGAAGGAAGCTACTGATTCACTTAGAAATGGAAGGCCCAGTTAGTGAGTAATGCAATCATTGTCATATTCACTAGCAGTGTCAGTCATAGATTATTTAGCCATCTAATAACACAGAGAGCTTTTTTTTCCTGTGTCACTGGGATTGGCAGGCTCTGATTGGCTGGTTAGCCCGTTTTGGTTTGCAGATCAAATTAAACTACCCTCAACCATAATTTCTGGATTAATGTTACATGACAGTCGCAGTCCCATATTTAATGCCGATTTGAAGGTGTGTCTGTGTGTATGTTTTCTTGTTTGTGGGCAGAATAATTTACACAAATGCAGCTTTTTATCTCAATATCAAATCATTTCTGGGTAACAATTAAGTACCTTACTGTCATTGTTTTTCAATTAAAATGATCAAAAATAAACAAAAATAGCTTACACGAAAAGGACATTATCATATCATTTTGACAGTTTCACAGTATTATTCCATCCTCATAGTGTGGAAATATATATAAAACACAGGCAAATCACGTTTTTCCCTGCACTGGGCCTTTAAGTGTTTTTTCTCTCTCCATATCTACACTTTTAGAAAAAAAGGTGCTATCTAGAACCTTAAAGGGTTCCTCAGCTGTTCCCATAGGAGAATAACCCTTTTATGTTCCAGGTAGAACCCTTTTGGGTTCCATGTAGATAAGAACCTTCTTTTGGGAATCCAAAAGGGTTGCCCCTGGAACCAAAAAGGGTACTACCTGGAACTTAAAAGGGTTCTGCTATAGGGACAGCCGAATAACCATTTTGGAAGCCTTTTTTCAAAGAGTGTATCTTTTAAATGATAGGGACCTAAGATACTACAATCTCATTCTAATTCTCCCTTTGTTGTATCGTACCAATTAGTAACAAACCGCTGCCGGTCATATTGATCTAAGCAGTGACAAAAGGCATGCAATATAGATATTGATTACCTGTCGTGTCAGATGACATCAGTTCTCAAGGTCAGCTGTCAATCACCTGCATAATCAAGTGGCCCCTGACCCCTTCCCCTATCCCCACCATCCACCCCAGCCACTCTCCCTGACCCCTCCCCCTGGCCCCACACTCCACCCCAGCCACTCTCCCTGACCCTTCCCCCTGTCCTCACACTCCACCCCAGTCACTCTCCCTGGCCACTC
This sequence comes from Salvelinus alpinus, assembly GCF_045679555.1. Lineage (NCBI taxonomy): Eukaryota > Metazoa > Chordata > Actinopteri > Salmoniformes > Salmonidae > Salvelinus > Salvelinus alpinus. The sequence continues at coordinate 100,427,931 of NC_092086.1, forward strand.
CCCCTGGCACCACACTCCACCCCAGCCACTCTCCCTGACCCCTCCCCCTGGCCCCACACTCCACCCCAGCCACTCTCCCTGACCCTTCCCCCTGTCCTCACACTCCACCCCAGCCACTCTCCCTGACCCTTCCCCCTGTCCTCACACTCCACCCCAGTCACTCTCCCTGGCCACTCCCCCTGGCACCACACCACACTCCACCCCAGCCACTCTCCCTGACCCCTCCCCCCCCCCCCCCCTGTCCCCACACTCCACCCCAGTCACTCTCCCTGGCCACTCCCTCTGGCCCCACACCAGCCACTCCACCCAGCCACTCTTCCTGACCAAGCCCCCTGGCATTCTATGCTCCACCCCAGCCACGCTCTCTGACCCCTCCCCCTGACCACATGCTCCACATCAGCCACTCCCCCTGACCCCTCCCCCTGGTCCCACACTCCACCCCAGCCACTCTCCCTGACCACTTAAGACGAACATTAGCCGGACAGTAATTAAATTAAGAGCTAGTTTTACCATTGGTTCTGGCTTTGATCAGCAATTCATATGAATCCATGAATACTGTCTATAGACCTAATGGCCTCAGCAGTAATGCAGTCAATATGTAACCTGCTTATTCCGCATCTTCTGATACTCATTAAGAACATTGTCCATTGGGGAAAATAAACAAGCATGCAAGCATTTATTCTAAACTGCCACATCTTGTAAGTGCAAGTTCTATAATACTGCCACAATGGTGCTCCTCCCAATGTGTGTTTATTTTCTGGTATTTTACCTTTTGTTCTTGTTGAAGGCTATTCTGTTTCAAAAATACTCTACTGTGCTCCTACAAAACTGCCAGGCTGCCTGAGGGTATTTTTTAGAGTCATTACAGGTACATCAGTAGAGACTTAGTTGAGGAGAGGCTGCTGACTTCTACAGAGAAGTTGTTGCACCATGTGTGGATGGAGTGTGAATCTGAGGATGATGTGAGGCGCTGAGCTGAGGCCTCCCTGCTCCGGGCGCAGAGTGACACGTCATGTGAGATCTGACAAATTCTGCTTTGGTCCGGAATCAAAGAGGAGGAAATTGGCTGGAAAATGTGTGAGGCAGAACATCAATTTATATTCTCCAGATAAAAGGTCATCTCTCTGGCTGGCTGTAATATTTTCAAGGCACACTGATGACTAGCAGGGCTGGCAGAGAGACTGTACACAGCGGGTGTCTAAAAGCAGGAAGTATGATGTTACGATGTGATGATGTTCTCATGTGATGTCATCTTTATGTACCTTAATATTTTTTTTGTTACATAAAGAGATATTACAATGTACATACAGTAACATTTCCCGTGTGGCTCAGTTGGTAGAGCGTGGCTCTTGCAACGCCAGGGTCGTGGGTTCAGTTCCCACGGGGTGCCAGTACAGAGGAGAAAAAAATGAAATGTATGCACTTACTACTGAAAGTCTGCAAAATAATTAAAAATAAATGTCTTTATGTCAATCATTTGAGTGAGATATAAAGGAATATGTGCCAGCTTTCAGAAAATTAAGTTCTTTAAATGACAGTTATCCTTCCAATAACTTCAACCACAAAAAAGACAATAGCTTTATAATGTCAATTATTGAAAGGCACATTAAATGGAAAAGAACGAGATTTGAATGACTTTGACATTACAGTAACAGGATGGCTTAGAATAATGTGTGAAAGTATGTTTTGTACTATGGGCCCTCTTCAGAGATCCGCCCCCTTGGCCCAAGGGGTCCCATTACCTAAATCATCTCCATTAGTCTTTCTCTGTAGGGACTGTCGGGCTGACTGAACCAAACCCACAAACCTGCTTGCACACTTGAAAACAGCTTTTATAATGCCACCTCTCTATTGCCCTCCAGTTTTACGATTTACATACAAATTGATCTTGAGGTAAATCAGATGTCACTTTTCTCCGGGTCACTGATAACACGCTGAGATAATGAAATAAGGGTCCACTGAGTGCTATGCTACCACGGAGACCAGATGGGTCTAACTCTTAATGCAGGGTGTGTGTGTGTGTGTGTGTGTGTGTGTGTGTGTGTGTGTGTGTGTGTGTGTGTGTGTGTGTGTGTGTGTGTGTGTGTGTGTGTGTGTGTGTGTGTGTGTGTGTGTGTGTGTGTGTGTGTGTGTGTCTGTGTGTGTGTCTGTGTGTGTGTGTGTGTCTGTGTGTGTGTGTGTGTGTGTGTGTGTGTGTGTGTGTGTGTGTGTGTGTGTGTGTGTGTGTGTGTGTGTGTGTGTGTGTGTGTGCGCGCGCACGTGTGTTTACTTTCTCTATGAAGGAGTGAATCATGTGTGATCATTCATTTGACAGTGTTTTATAGAGTACATGCCTCCCCTGAATGGGTCTGTGATTGGTTTGATGCGAGCTGTGATTACCTGAGTCTGCTTGCCAGGATGCAGCTCAGTCTAGACCAGCAGCATCCATGCATGGAAAGCCCTCATATTCCATACACACATATTACAGTAGATTTAGAAATTGGCTACGGATACACGTTTTTCTTACATACAATTTATTCTGGCAGTTGAAGCAGTTACACATTCAGATGACAGTGTTAATCTTCTTTCCAATTTTGAAAGTTGTCCAATAGAGTTTAATATATTTCTATGACCAAAATGAAACCCACAAGTAAACCATTATTGACTACATTGTAATGACATGCAATTCCCCCCTCCAGAGAGAGAGAGGCAGGGGGAACGCATGCAGGGGAGGGTCCAAGGCCCAGGGTAGCACACGGAGAGGGGAAAGAACTGAACGGACCATCGCACCCTATTAATGTTGTCACTGGGAAGTTAATAAGCAGAGCGATATGAGACATGTTTCTGTAATAGGGGACTGGTAATGTGGGGAGCAGTGTGTGACTGCATGGGGGAGTGTAGTTGTAAGCATGATATGTGTTGATGAAGTTCATTATGTCAGCGATTTCTTTAAATAAAAGGCAGTGTGTGCATGTGTTCTAAAAATGACACACTGCATGTCCTTATTGAGAATAATGTTATTGCTTATCATGCTTTTTAATTCCTGCCTACTGTGGCAACATCTTCAGCAGAGGTTAGCTGTTGTGGGCTCAGATGAGTGGTTCTCCTCTACTTTACCCTCTTACAATTATTATTATTTTTTTTATTTCACCTTTATTTAACCAGGTAGGCTAGTTGAGAACAAGTTCTCATTTGCAACTGCGACCTGGCCAAGATAAAGCATAGCAGTGTGAACAGACAACACAGAGTTACACATGGAGTAAACAATAAACAAGTCAATAACATGGTAGAAAAAAAGAGAATCTATATACAATGTGTGCAAAAGGCATGAGGTAGGCAATAAATCGAATAATTACAATTTAGCAGATTAACACTGGAGTGATAAATCATCAGATGAACATGTGCAAGAAGAGATACTGGTGTGCAAAAGAGCAGAAAAGTAAATAAATAAAAGCAGTATGGGGGGTGAGGTAGGTAAATTGGGTGGGTAGTTTACAGATGGACTATGTACAGCTGCAGCGATCGGTTAGCTGCTCGGATAGCAGATTTTTAAAGTTGTTGAGGGAGATAAAAGTCTCCAACTTCAGAGATTTTTGCAATTCGTTCCAGTCGCAGGCAGCAGAGAACTGGAAGGAAAGGCGTCCAAATGAGGTTTTAGCTTTAGGGATGATCAGTGAGACACACCTGCTGGAGCGCGTGCTGCGGGTGGGTGTAGCCATCGTGACCAGTGAACTGAGATAAGGCGGCACTTTACCTAGCATAGCCTTGTAGATGACCTGGAGCCAGTGGGTCTGACGACGAACATGTAGCGAGGGCCAGCCGACTAGGGCATACAGGTCGCAGTGGTGGGTCGTATAAGGTGCTTTAGTAACAAAACGAATGGCACTGTGATAAACTGCATCCAGTTTGCTGAGTAGAGTGTTGGAAGCTATTTTGTAGATGACATCGCCGAAGTCGAGGATCGGTAGGATAGTCAGTTTTACTAGGGTAAGTTTGGCGGCGTGAGTGAAGGAGGCTTTGTTGCGGAATAGAAAGCCGATTCTTGATTTGATTTTGGATTGGAGATGTTTGATATGAGTCTGGAAGGAGAGTTTGCAGTCTAGCCAGACACCTAGGTACTTATAGATGTCCACATATTCTAGGTCGGAACCGTCCAGGGTGGTGATGCTAGTCGGGCGTGCGGGTGCAGGCAGCGAACGGTTGAAAAGCATGCATTTGGTTTTACTAGCGTTTAAGAGCAGTTGGAGGCCACGGAAGGAGTGTTGTATGGCATTGAAGCTCGTTTGGAGGTTAGATAGCACAGTGTCCAAGGAAGGGCCGGAAGTATATAGAATGGTGTCGTCTGCGTAGAGGTGGATCAGGGAATCGCCCGCAGCAAGAGCAACATCATTGATGTATACAGAGAAAAGAGTCGGCCCGAGAATTGAACCCTGTGGTACCCCCATAGAGACTGCCAGAGGACCGGACAACATGCCCTCCGATTTGACACACTGAACTCTGTCTGCAAAGTAGTTGGTGAACCAGGCAAGGCAGTCATTAGAAAAACCGAGGCTACTGAGTCTGCCGATAAGAATATGGTGATTGACAGAGTCGAAAGCCTTGGCCAGGTCGATGAAGACGGCTGCACAGTAATGTCTTTTATCGATGGCGGTTATGATGTCGTTTAGTACCTTGAGCGTGGCTGAGGTGCACCCGTGACCGGCTCGGAAACCGGATTGCACAGCGGAGAAGGTACGGTGGGATTCGAGATGGTCAGTGATCTGTTTGTTGACTTGGCTTTCGAAGACCTTAGATAGGCAGGGCAGGATGGATATAGGTCTGTAACAGTTTGGGTCCAGGGTGTCTCCCCCTTTGAAGAGGGGGATGACCGCGGCAGCTTTCCAATCCTTGGGGATCTCAGATGATACGAAGGAGAGGTTGAACAGGCTGGTAATAGGGGGTGCGACAATGGCGGCGGACAGTTTCAGAAATAGGGGGTCCAGATTGTCAAGCCCAGCTGATTTGTATGGGTCCAGGTTTTCCAGCTCTTTCAGAACATCTGCTATCTGGATTTGGGTAAAGGAGAAGCTGGGGAGGCTTGGGCGAGTAGCAGCGGGGGGGGCGGGGCTGTTGGCCAAGGTTGGAGTCGCCAGGAGGAAGGCATGGCCAGCCATTGAGAAATGCTTGTTGAAGTCTTCGATTATCACGGATTTATCGGTGGTGACCGTGTTACCTAGCCTCAGTGCAGTGGGCAGCTGGGAGGAGGTGCTCTTGTTCTCCATGGACTTTACAGTATCCCAGAACTTTTTGGAGTTAGAGCTACAGGATGCAAATTTCTGCTTGAAAAAGCTGGCCTTTGCTTTCCTGACTGACTGCGTGTATTGGTTCCTGACTTCCCTGAACAGTTGCATATCGCGGGGGCTCTTCGATGCTATTGCAGTTCGCCACAGGATGTTTTTGTGCTGGTCGAGGGCAGTCAGGTCTGGAGTGAACCAAGGGCTATATCTGTTCTTGGTTCTGCATTTTTTGAACGGAGCATGCTTGTCTAATATGGTGAGGAAGTAACATTTAAAGAATGACCAGGCATCCTCAACTGACGGGATGAGGTCAATATCCTTCCAGGGTACCCGGGCCAGGTCGATTAGAAAGGCCTGCTCGCAGAAGTGTTTTAGGGAGCGTTTGACAGTGATGAGGGGTGGTCGTTTGACCGCGGACCCGTGGCGGATACAGGCAATGAGGCAGTGATCGCTGAGATCTTGATTGAAGACAGCAGAGGTGTATTTGGAGGGCAGGTTGGTCAGGATAATGTCTATTAGGGTGCCCATGTTTACGGATTTAGGGTTGTACCTGGTGGGTTCCTTGATGATTTGTGTGAGATTGAGGGCATCAAGCTTGGATTGTAGGACTGCCGGGGTGTTAAGCATATCCCAGTTTAGGTCACCTAACAGAACAAACTCTGAAGCTAGATGGGGAGCGATCAATTCACAGATGGTGTCCAGGGCACAGCTGGGAGCTGAGGGGGGTCGGTAGCAGGCGGCAACAGTGAGAGACTTATTTCTGGAGAGATTAATTTTTAAAATTAGAAGTTCGAACTGTTTGGGCATAGACCTGGAAAGTATGACAGAACTTTGCAGGCTATCTCTGCAGTAGATTGCAACTCCTCCCCCTTTGGCAGTTCTATCTTGACGGAAAGTGTTATAGTTGGGTATGGAAATCTCAGAATTTTTGGTGGCCTTCCTAAGCCAGGATTCGGACACGGCAAGGACATCAGGATTGGCAGAGTGTGAGTAAGGCAAACTTAGGCGGTGAGTAAGGCAAACTTAGGGAGGAGGCTTCTGATGTTGACATGCATGAGGCCAAGGCTTTTTCGATCACAGAAGTCAACAAATGAGGGTGACTGGGGACATGCAGGGCCTGGGTTTACCTCCACATCACCCGAGGAACAGAGGAGTAGTAGGATGAGGGTGCGGCTAAAGGCTATCAAAACTGGTCGCCTAGAGCGTTGGGGACAAAGAATAAAAGGAGCAGATTTATGGGCGTGGTAGAATAGATTCTGGGCATAATGTGCAGACAGGGGTATGGAGGGGCGCGGGTACAGCGGAGGCAAGCCCAGGCACTGGGTGATGATAAGAGAGGTTGTATCTCTGGACATGCTGGTCTCAATGGGTGAGGTCACCGCATGTGTGGGGGGTGGGACAAAGGGGGTATCAGAGGTACGGAGAGTGGAACTACAGGGTCCATTGCAAACCAAAACAATGATAATGAAAACTAGCCTGAACAACAGTATGCAAGGCATATTGATATTTGAGAGAGACATACAATAAGGCATAAAGTGATTGCAGGTCTTGATTGGGAGAGCTAGCTAAAACAACAGGTAAGATAACAGCAGCAATAACAGGGTGTTAGTCTAACACAGCAACAACAGGTAAAAATGGCGACGACTAGGCAGAGAGGGTCGGATTAACTACACACAGATCCTGAGTTAAAGCACAGAGCCGACAGGTAAAACACAAATAAACAGAATGGAGTACCGTGAATTAATGGACAGTCAAGCATGCATCAGCTATGTAGCCAAGTGATCATAGTGTCCAGGGGGCATCCGTAGATGGAGCAGGGAGGCCTCCACTAAGCTAGCACGCGGCGTATAAAGTTAGTAGCCCGGGGGGTGGTCTGCTCAGACGGAGGGGGTCTGCTCAGACGTGGTTGTGTCGACAGAGAATCCAAGCCAGATGGCGATGGCGAAAGAGAGGTTGTGAATTGTAGAATTGTGTTTGCTAACTGGTGCTAGCTTCGTGGCAGTGGCAGTGGCGCTAGCTCTTCAGCTAGCCGGCAGATGGGCCTAGCTCGAGGCTAGCTCAAGGCTAACTGGTGCTTGCTTCGGGACAGAGGTGTTAGCCAGTAGTAGCCACTCGGTTGCAGCTAGCTAGCTGTGATGATACGGTGTAATTGTCCAGAGCTTGCGTCAGGAATCCGGTGATGTGGTAGAGAAAAAGCAGTCCTATATGCTCTGGGTTGATATCGCGCTTGCAGCTAGCCGGCAGATGGGCCTAGCTCGAGGCTAGCTCAAGGCTAACTGGTGCTTGCTTCGGGACAGTGGTGTTAGCCAGTAGTAGCCACTCGGTTGCAGCTAGCTAGCTGTGATGATACGGTGTAATTGTCCAGAGCTTGCGTCAGGAATCCGGTGATGTGGTAGAGAGAAAGCAGTCCTATATGCTCTGGGTTGATATCGCGCTTGCAGCTAGCCGGCAGATGGGCCTAGCTCGAGGCTAGCTCAAGGCTAACTGGTGCTTGCTTCGGGACAGAGGTGTTAGCCAGTAGTAGCCACTCGGTTGCAGCTAGCTAGCTGTGATGATACGGTGTAATTGTCCAGAGCTTGCGTCAGGAATCCGGTGATGTGGTAGAGAAAAAGCAGTCCTATATGCTCTGGGTTGATATCGCGCTTGCAGACTGGCAGGTATTGGCCCGGTATTGAAGCTGGCTGTGTCCGAGTTGAGGGTGAAGACCGCAGCAGTGGCTAACTGACTACTAGCTAGTAGCTAGTTATCTGGCTAGCTTCTGCTTGGGGTTACGGTTCTAAAGTATAAAAAAATAGCAGGTCCGTACCACATTGGGTGAGGCGGAATGTAGGAATGTATATTCAGTTCCTAGATGGAAAGTGAAATTAAAATATATACGAAATGTATACGAAAAATACGAAGACTATTTACTATTTACTATTTACACGCTACAGGACAATACAAACACACGTCCGACTGCTACGCCATCTTGGATTCAAGATCTAATTCTAATTGACCAGATATGAGAAGGTATTCTCAAGCTCTCATTCATTGGGGGAATTGTTAATGGTGAGAGATTACAGATCCTTTGTCTAGTTATGCACCTTTTTTAAAAGGTTTGACCAGATTTTGTTCCCAATGGAGGAAGAAAAAGGATAAATCTGTCAGAGTGACAGGTCTGAAATGGGACGATGCCTTTGTTCCCTCCCCAGCTCTATACTTTTCACTATTTTAATATTTGTTAAGTAACTCCAGTATGCATGAGCCACTGCCCAAGTATTGGATTTCTAGCTGTCACACCCCAATCAAAGAGATGACTGGCATCTTACTGTTAACATCCTCACTCTATTTCAGGACTGGGCCCTACCTTCTTGTAGGATCTTTCACACAGCAGGAAAATAACCCTGCAGAAACAGGGATGATACATTTTTGTTAGGGCAAATCAAGTCTGACATTTTTTAAGTGGAAATTACTAACTATAGAATATATTTTATTTAACAAGGCAAGTCAGTTTACAATGACAATGACGGCCTACCCCGGCCAAACCCTAACCCGGACAACACTGTACCAATTCTGGTACGCCCTATGGGACTCCCAATCATGGCCGGTTGTGATACAGCCTGGAATCAACCCAGGGTCTGAGATGCAATGCCTTAGACCGCTGCGCCACCTGGAAGTCCAAGCTGTCTTTAAAAATACACCTTTTTAAACCTTGAATACACTACAAGTTTGCATTTCCTGCTGTTCAGGAAATTTCCTGCAGTAACAATGATCAAATTAAAATCCAACATCTGTAGTTATCTACTCTACTGTTTTCATTTGTAAAAAAAAACCTCAAATCTAAATTCGTTTTTTAAATCCAATCACTCAGTTCTGATTGGATTTGAAATGAGAACATTGTATTAGCTGACAATTCATTAAAGATTCCAAACAGATACTGGCAACCGCAGTGAGAATAGCCTATATCAATGCATGTGCCATTGTTTATATGATGCTTGGGTTGCCAGATTTAGAGATTTAAAGTAATTATTTGAAGGCCATCCTCCTCACTGTAATTTCCCAGTACAGTATGTCTTTCCCTATCATAACTCTGTCAACAGCATGTATAAAGAGAGACTATAACAGGGCAGTAGTTTATATTCTACTCCCAGTAGGTAGTGGTCGTCTCTCAGCGGGCTGTCTCTGGCCAGTCAGTCCTTAACTTTGGCATGCTGAGGTACATAAATCAATAGGACAATAACCTGGATGGCCCCGGGCCTCTCACTACCCAAGGTGCTCCACTTGGAATTGATAAAGGTGGGGACTGACGAGCCCAGAGCCAATAGCAGCACAGCTTGGTAAATTTAACACAAATTGTCCTATTTTATTGGGTTTATGATCTGTGGACCTGAGTAACAGGTGCTCCAGTTAAAAGGCCTGACAAATGGAACACACAGATCTCCCAGCGCCAGTCAATGTTATTATAAAGATTAAAAAATACTGGAGGTGTCGGGGAAAAGGAGTTACTGCCAAAGCTTCTAGATACTATACTATCTGGGTAGGAAACTGCTCACTGCTGGCTCTAGTATGGATTGATCTGATTTATGACACAGACACCCCCTGGTCCACAGACACCCCCTGGTCCGGGCTGAAGACCTCTGGTAGTCTCCTAGCTGTAATACACTGCCAGTCACTACACGTACAAACTCTCTCTCTCTCACACACACACACGCAAGCATGTGCACGGACACGTACACAGACACATATTCTTGTTGTACTGAATAGGAATGTAACCAAATTAAAATCAAGATAATGCAACATGGACACTGTTATGAATATTGATTCAATAATGGCAACAATTAATCTGTGGAGGTGCAGAGCAACTTCCACTATGCAGTGATTATCTACTTGGTGTTCGTGTTTTGATGTCCATTTGTTTTTCATGAATTATGTGGACACCACACGGTTGTGGCTCCAGCTGTAAACGGCTTTAGATCTCTGTCAGATATGCTGAAACTGACATTAAGGTCTGCAAAAAAGGTGCTATCTAGAACCTACAAGGTTTCTTCAGCTGTCCCCATTATCAAGATGGCGTAGCAGTCGGACGTGTCTTTGTCTTGTCTTGTCCCGTGTAAATAGTCCTCGTATTTTTCGTATACATTTCGTATACATTTCGTATATATTTTAATTTCACTTTCCATCTAGGAACTGAATATACATTCCTACATTCCGCCTCACCCAATGTGGTACGGACCTGCTATTTTTTATACTTTAGAACCGTAACCCCAATCAGAAGCTAGCCAGATAACTAGCTACTAGCTAGTAGTCAGTTAGCCACTGCTGCGGTCTTCACCCTTAACTCGGACACAGCCAGCTTCAGCTCGGGCCAATACCTGCCAGTCTGCAAGCGCGATATCAACCCAGAGCATATAGGACTGCTTTTTCTCTACCACATCACCGGATTCCTGACGCAAGCTCTGGACAATTACACCGTATCATCACAGCTAGCTAGCTGCAACCGAGTGGCTACTACTGGCTAACACCTCTGTCCCGAAGCAAGCACCAGTTAGCCTTGAGCTAGCCTCGAGCTAGGCCCATCTGCCGGCTAGCCGAAGAGGTCTACCAGCGAAATCTTGGGCTACAATACCTCTTTTGCCAATTGGACTGGAACTTTTTTTGCCGACACAGAGCCCTGCCAATCCATCACAACTGGTCTAAATCAGCTACAAGCTAATTTAGCCATTTTTTTGCCGCTGCTAGTAGCTTTTACCTTCTGCACAGACACCAGCCCTGTTATTAGCCTGGATATTACTCACCAATTTACCAGCATCGGACTGTCTCTCGACAACAACGCCGGACTCCTGCCGTAATCCCTGAGCCACTACTTCTGATCCTCACAGCTAGCTTGCAGCGAGCGCAGCTAGCGCCACTGCCACAAAGCTAGCACCAGTTAGCAAACACAATTCTACAATTCACAACCTCTCTTTCGCCACCGCCATCCGGCTTGGATTCTCTGTCGACACGACCACGTCTCAGCAGACCCCCTCCGTCTGAGCAGACCACCCCCCGGGCTACTAACTTTAAACGCCGCGTGCTAGCTTAGTGGAGGCCTCCCTGCTCCATCTACGGATGCCCCCTGGACACTATGATCACTCGGCTACATAGCTGATGCCTGCTTGACTGTCCATTAATTCACGGTACTCCATTCTGTTTATTTGTGTTTTATCTGTCGGCTCTGTGCTTTAACTCAGGATCTGTGTGTAGTTAATCCGACCCTCTCTGCCTAGTCGTCGCCATTTTTACCTGTTGTTGCTGTGTTAGACTAGCACCCTGTTATTGCTGCTGTTATCTTACCTGTTGTTTTAGCTAGCTCTCCCAATCAAGACCTGCAATCACTTTATGCCTTATTGTATGTCTCTCTCAAATATCAATATGCCTTGCATACTGTTGTTCAGGCTAGTTATCATTATCATTGTTTTGGTTTGCAATGGACCCTGTAGTTCCACTCTCCGTACCTCTGATACCTCCTTTGTCCCACCCCCCACACATGCGGTGACCTCACCCATTGAGACCAGCATGTCCAGAGATACAACCTCTCTTATCATCACCCAGTGCCTGGGCTTGCCTCCGCTGTACCCGCGCCCCACCATACCCCTGTCTGCACATTATGCCCAGAATCTATTCTACCACGCCCATAAATCTGCTCCTTTTATTCTTTGTCCCCAACGCTCTAGGCGACCAGTTTTGATAGCCTTTAGCCGCACCCTCATCCTACTACTCCTCTGTTCCTCGGGTGATGTGGAGGTAAACCCAGGCCCTGCATGTCCCCAGTCACCCTCATTTGTTGACTTCTGTGATCGAAAAAGCCTTGGCCTCATGCATGTCAACATCAGAAGCCTCCTCCCTAAGTTTGCCTTACTCACCGCTTTAGCACACTCTGCCAACCCTGATGTCCTTGCCGTGTCCGAAACCTGGCTTAGGAAGGCCACCAAAAATTCTGGGATTTCCATACCCAACTATAACACTTTCCGTCAAGATAGAACTGCCAAAGGGGGAGGAGTTGCAATCTACTGCAGAGATAGCCTGCAAAGTTCTGTCATACTTTCCAGGTCTATGCCCAAACAGTTCGAACTTCTAATTTTAAAAATTAATCTCTCCAGAAATAAGTCTCTCACTGTTGCCGCCTGCTACCGACCCCCCTCAGCTCCCAGCTGTGCCCTGGACACCATCTGTGAATTGATCGCTCCCCATCTAGCTTCAGAGTTTGTTCTGTTAGGTGACCTAAACTGGGATATGCTTAACACCTCGGCAGTCCTACAATCCAAGCTTGATGCCCTCAATCTCACACAAATCATCAAGGAACCCACCAGGTACAACCCTAAATCCGTAAACATGGGCACCCTAATAGACATTATCCTGACCAACCTGCCCTCCAAATACACCTCTGCTGTCTTCAATCAAGATCTCAGCGATCACTGCCTCATTGCCTGTATCCGCCACGGGTCCGCGGTCAAACGACCACCCCTCATCACTGTCAAACGCTCCCTAAAACACTTCTGCGAGCAGGCCTTTCTAATCGACCTGGCCCGGGTACCCTGGAAGGATATTGACCTCATCCCGTCAGTTGAGGATGCCTGGTCATTCTTTAAAAGTTACTTCCTCACCATATTAGACAAGCATGCTCCGTTCAAAAAATGCAGAACCAAGAACAGATATAGCCCTTGGTTCACTCCAGACCTGACTGCCCTCGACCAGCACAAAAACATCCTGTGGCGAACTGCAATAGCATCGAAGAGCCCCCGCGATATGCAACTGTTCAGGGAAGTCAGGAACCAATACACGCAGTCAGTCAGGAAAGCAAAGGCCAGCTTTTTCAAGCAGAAATTTGCATCCTGTAGCTCTAACTCCAAAAAGTTCTGGGATACTGTAAAGTCCATGGAGAACAAGAGCACCTCCTCCCAGCTGCCCACTGCACTGAGGCTAGGTAACACGGTCACCACCGATAAATCCGTGATAATCGAAGACTTCAACAAGCATTTCTCAATGGCTGGCCATGCCTTCCTCCTGGCGACTCCAACCTTGGCCAACAGCCCCGCCCCCCCCGCTGCTACTCGCCCAAGCCTCCCCAGCTTCTCCTTTACCCAAATCCAGATAGCAGATGTTCTGAAAGAGCTGGAGAACCTGGACCCATACAAATCAGCTGGGCTTGACAATCTGGACCCCCTATTTCTGAAACTGTCCGCCGCCATTGTCGCACCCCCTATTACCAGCCTGTTCAACCTCTCCTTCGTATCATCTGAGATCCCCAAGGATTGGAAAGCTGCCGCGGTCATCCCCCTCTTCAAAGGGGGAGACACCCTGGACCCAAACTGTTACAGACCTATATCCATCCTGCCCTGCCTATCTAAGGTCTTCGAAAGCCAAGTCAACAAACAGATCACTGACCATCTCGAATCCCACCGTACCTTCTCCGCTGTGCAATCCGGTTTCCGAGCCGGTCACGGGTGCACCTCAGCCACGCTCAAGGTACTAAACGATATCATAACCGCCATCGATAAAAGACATTACTGTGCAGCCGTCTTCATCGACCTGGCCAAGGCTTTCGACTCTGTCAATCACCATATTCTTATCGGCAGACTCAGTAGCCTCGGTTTTTCTAATGACTGCCTTGCCTGGTTCACCAACTACTTTGCAGACAGAGTTCAGTGTGTCAAATCGGAGGGCATGTTGTCCGGTCCTCTGGCAGTCTCTATGGGGGTACCACAGGGTTCAATTCTCGGGCCGACTCTTTTCTCTGTATACATCAATGATGTTGCTCTTGCTGCGGGCGATTCCCTGATCCACCTCTACGCAGACGACACCATTCTATATACTTCCGGCCCTTCCTTGGACACTGTGCTATCTAACCTCCAAACGAGCTTCAATGCCATACAACACTCCTTCCGTGGCCTCCAACTGCTCTTAAACGCTAGTAAAACCAAATGCATGCTTTTCAACCGCTCGCTGCCTGCACCCGCACGCCCGACTAGCATCACCACCCTGGACGGTTCCGACCTAGAATATGTGGACATCTATAAGTACCTAGGTGTCTGGCTAGACTGCAAACTCTCCTTCCAGACTCATATCAAACATCTCCAATCCAAAATCAAATCAAGAATCGGCTTTCTATTCCGCAACAAAGCCTCCTTCACTCACGCCGCCAAACTTACCCTAGTAAAACTGACTATCCTACCGATCCTCGACTTCGGCGATGTCATCTACAAAATAGCTTCCAATACTCTACTCAGCAAACTGGATGCAGTTTATCACAGTGCCATTCGTTTTGTTACTAAAGCACCTTATACGACCCACCACTGCGACCTGTATGCCCTAGTCGGCTGGCCCTCGCTACATGTTCGTCGTCAGACCCACTGGCTCCAGGTCATCTACAAGGCTATGCTAGGTAAAGTGCCGCCTTATCTCAGTTCACTGGTCACGATGGCTACACCCACCCGCAGCACGCGCTCCAGCAGGTGTATCTCACTGATCATCCCTAAAGCCAAAACCTCATTTGGACGCCTTTCCTTCCAGTTCTCTGCTGCCTGCGACTGGAACGAATTGCAAAAATCTCTGAAGTTGGAGACTTTTATCTCCCTCAACAACTTTAAAAATCTGCTATCCGAGCAGCTAACCGATCGCTGCAGCTGTACATAGTCCATCTGTAAACTACCCACCCAATTTACCTACCTCACCCCCCATACTGCTTTTATTTATTTACTTTTCTGCTCTTTTGCACACCAGTATCTCTTCTTGCACATGATCATCTGATGATTTATCACTCCAGTGTTAATCTGCTAAATTGTAATTATTCGATTTATTGCCTACCTCATGCCTTTTGCACACATTGTATATAGATTCTCTTTTTTTTTTTCTACCATGTTATTGACTTGTTTATTGTTTACTCCATGTGTAACTCTGTGTTGTCTGTTCACACTGCTATGCTTTATCTTGGCCAGGTCGCAGTTGCAAATGAGAACTTGTTCTCAACTAGCCTACCTGGTTAAATAAAGGTGAAATAAAAAAAATAAAAAAAATAAAAAATAGGAGAACCCTTTGACGAACCCTTTTTGGTTCCAGGTCAAATAAATAAAAAAAATGTTACATGCGCCGAATACAACACCTTACCGTGAATACTTACTTACAAGCCCTTAACCACCAATGCAGTTTTAAGAAAATAGAGTTAAGAAAATATTTACTAAATAAACTAAAGTAAAAAAAGAATAATTACACAATACAATAACAATAACCGAGTCAATGTGCGGGGTACAGGTTAGTCAAGGTAATTGAGGTAATGTGTACATGTAAGTAGGGGTAAAGTGACTATGATAGATAATAAACAGCGAGTAGCATGAGTTTTTAAAAAACGGGGGGGGGGGGGTCAATGCAAATAGTCCGGGTAGCCATTTGATTAGTTGTTCAGCAGTCTTATGACTTGGTGGTAGAAGCTGTTAAGGAGCCTTTTGGAACTAGACTTGGTGCTCCGGTACCGCTTGCCGTGCGGTAGCAGAGAGAACAGTAGAACCCTTTGCACAGAGAGTTCTACATGGAACCCAAAAGGGTTCTACCTGGAACCAAAAAGGGTTCTCCTATAGGAACAGCCAAAGAACACTTTTGGAGCCCTTTTTTCTAAGAGTATGTGATGATGTGATGCTGTGCAGCCGTGCAACACAGACAGCACAGACAGCAACCCGGTAACAAGCTCTTCACTTGTCATGGCCGTTTAAAGGAGTGGACCAAGGCGCAGCGTTGTGAGCGCACATACTTATTTAATATAAGAATTCGCCAACAAAACAATAAACATCAAACGAACCGTGAAGCCAACGTAGTGCTCACAGGTGTCACGATCGTCTTGATATGAGTGAGAGGACCAAGGCGCAGCATGATACGAATACATCTTCTTTTTATTATATTGAAGACGGAACACGAAACACTTATTCAAACTAACAAAACAACAAACGACCGTGAAACTACAAACGCAAGTGTACACACAAACTACTTACGTTCGACATAGACTAGACATATACAAAAACACATAATACACCATGTCACACCCTGACCTAACTAAAATAATAATGAAAACAAAGATAACTGAGGCCAGGGTGTGACATAACCCCCCCCTTAAGGTGCGAACTCCGGACGCACCAGCATAAAGTCTATGGGAGGGTCTGGGTGGGCGTCTGTCCATGGTGGCGGCTCTGGTACTGGTCGTGGTCCCCACCCCACCATAGTCACTACCCGCTTTCGTAGCCTCCTCCAAATGACCACCCTCCAACTTAACCCCACTGGATTCAGGGGCAGCACCGGACTAAGGGGCAGCACCAGACTAAGGGGCAGCACCGGGATAAAGGGCAGCACCGGGATAAGGGGCAGCCCCGGGATAAGGGGCAGCACCGGGATAATGGGCAGCACCAGGATAAGGGGCAGCACCAGGATAAGGGGCAGCACCAGGATAAGGGGCAGCACCGGACTAAGGGGCAGCACCGGACTAAGGGGCAGCACCGGACTAAGGAACGGCAGCTCCGGACTAAGGGACGGCAGCTCCGGACTGAAGGGCAGCACCGGACTGAATGGCGGATCCTGGCTGGCTGGCTCTGGCGGATCCTGGCTAGCTGGCGGAACCTGGCTGGCCGGCTCTGGCGGATCCTGGCTGGACGGCTCTGGCGGATCCTGGCTGGACGGCTCTGGCGGATCCTGGCTGGACGGCTCATGGCTGGCTGACAGATCTGGCTGCTCATGGCTGGCTGACGGATCTGGCTGCTCATGGCTGGCTGGCGGTTCTGGCAGATCCTGTCTGGTTGGCGGCTCTGGCAGATCCTGTCTGGTTGGCGGCTCTGGCAGATCCTGTCTGGTTGGCGGCTCTGGCAGATCCTGTCTGGTTGGCGGCTCTGGCAGATCCTGTCTGGTTGGCGGCTCTGGCAGATCCTGTCTGACGAATGGCTCTAGCGGCTCCTGACTGACTATCGGCTCTGACGGCTCGGGACAGACGGGCGGCTCTAATGGCTCGGGACAGACGGATGGCTCAGACGGCACTGGGCAGACGGATGACTCAGATGACGCTGGAGAGACGGATGGCTCAGATGGCGCTGGGGAGACGGATGGCTCAGATGGCGCTGGGGAGACGGATGGCTCTGGCCGGTCCGTTCTGGCGGAAGGCTCTGGCTGATCCGGTCTGGCGGAAGGCTCTGGCTGATCCGTTCTGGCGGAAGGCTCTAGCGGCTCCTGTCTGGCGGAAGGCTCTAGCGGCTCCTGTCTGGCGGACGGCTCTGTAGGCTCATGGCAGACGGGCGGCTTTGCAGGCTCATGGCAGACGGGCGGCTTTGAAGGCTCAATACAGATGGGCAATTCATGCGGCGCTTGGCAGACGGACAGTTCAGACAGCGTTGGGCAGACGGGCAGTTCAGGCACCGCTTGGCAGACGGGCAGTTCAGGCGCCGCTTGGCAGACGGGCAGTTCAGGCGCCGTTGGGCAGACGGCAGACTCTGGCCGGCTGAGACGCACTATAGGCCTGGTGCGTGGCGCCGGAACTGGAGGTACCGGGCTAAGGACACGCACCTTTAGGCTAGTGCGGGGAACAACAACAGGGCACACTGGACTCTCGATGCGCACTATAGGCCTGGTGCGTGGTACCGGAACTGGAGGTACCGGGCTGAGGGCACGCACCTCAGGGCGAGTGCGGGGAGAAGGAACAGTGCGTACAGGGCTCTGGAGACGCACAGGTAGCTTAGTGCGTGGTGCCGGAACTGGAGGCACCGGGCCGGAGACACACACCACAGGAAGAGTGCGTAGAGGAGGAATTGGGCTCTGGAGACGCACTGGAGGCTTGATGCGTGGTGTAGGCACTGGTGGTAATGTGCTGGAGACACGCACCACAGGGCTAGTACGTGGAGGAGGAACAGGGCTCTGGAGACGCACAGGAAGCTTGATGCGTGGTGTAGGCACTGGTGGTAATGGGCTGGAGACACGCACCTCAAGGCTATTGCGGGGAGCAGGAACAGTGCGTACAGGGCTCTGGAGACGCACATTAGACCTAGTGCTTGGTGCCGGAACTGGTTGTACCGGGCTGGGGACATGCATCTCAGGATGAGTGCAAAAGGTAGGAACAGGACACACCGGGTTGTGAATGTGTACTGGAGACCTGGTATGTATAGCCGGCATCAAATCTTCCGGAACTTTACCACCAGTTTCAGGCTGAGTACGAGGAACTGACACAGGTGGCATCGGACAGCTAACACGCTCCTCAGGGAAAATGCCATGCATACTCTGCCAAACCAACAGCTCTCTCTCTTCACTCTCCTCCAATTTCGTCAACAACTCCTCGAATGTCTCATAATCTCCCCTTCGTTCACTCTCCTCCAATCTGTCCAATAACTCCTCGACCATCTCAGACTCACCCCTCAACTTCGCCGACTGCTCCAAGTGCCCCCCTCCAAGAATTTTTTTGTGCTGTTTCTTGGGCTTCCTACCGTGTCGCCGTGCTGCCTCCATCTCTGCCTTGGGGCAGTGATATTCCCCTGGCTGTGACCAGGGTCCTCTCCCGTCTAGGATCTCCTCCCACGTCCAGGAGTCTTGACATCGCTGCTGTTGCTTTATTTTCCGCTGCTTGGTCCGTTGGTGGGTAATTCTGTCACGATCGTCTTGATATGAGTGAGAGGACCAAGGCGCAGCATGATACGAATACATCTTCTTTTTATTATATTGAAGACGGAACACGAAACACTTATTCAAACTAACAAAACAACAAACGACCGTGAAACTACAAACGCAAGTGTACACACAAACTACTTACGTTCGACATAGACTAGACATATACAAAAACACATAATACACCATGTCACACCCTGACCTAACTAAAATAATAATGAAAACAAAGATAACTGAGGCCAGGGTGTGACAACAGGCAACTAAACATGGACAACTACCCACAAAACCAAAATGGAAAATGGCAACCTAAATAGGATCCCCAATCAGAGACAACGATAAACAGCTGTCTCTGATTGGGAACCAATTCAGGCCACCATAAACCTACATCCCCTAGACAATACAAAATCCCCATAGATAAACAAAAAAAACCTAGACAATACAAAACTAATCAAACCACCCTTGTCACACCCTGACCTAACCAAATAATAAAGAAAACAAAATATAACTAAAGTCAGGGCGTGACATCACTGCTATCCCTCCGGTTCATCTGAGTGAATCTCTGAGGCAGGGCTAGGGATTCCACAATCTGGTTGCCCTATTCCGGTGATGTAGTCATCAATAAACCTTGAGTCCCAAGTCCCTAGTGTTCGAGTCCGAGTCTGAGTCCTTTATAATCGAGTCACGAGTCCCTTGGTAGTGCTAAAAGCTGCGGTCCAACCATTGTTAAAGCTACATTTCTTTACAGTGTTGCACATTTGTAAGGCTAAGTAGATAATACAGATATCTAACATTTGTTGTTGTAGCTGGTACTGTATGTTGAATTATGCAAAAGAGAGAGATTTTCTGACAACACTCTCCACTGGTGGAGTCCAAATCCAAGTCACCACTGGTCGAGTACGAATCCGAGTCACCACTGGTCGAGTCTGAATCCGAGTCACCACTGGTCGAGTCTGAATCCGAGTCACCACTGGTCGAGTCTGAATCCGAGTCACCACTGGTCGAGTCCGAATCCGAGTCACCACTAGTCGAGTCCGAATCCGAGTCACCACTGGTCGAGTCCAAATCCGATTCACAACTGGTCGAGTCCAAATCCGATTCACCACTGGTCGAGTCCAAATCCGATTCACCACTGGTCGAGTCCAAATCCGATTCACAACTGGTCGAGTCCAAATCCGATTCACCACTGGTCGAGTCCAAATCCGATTCACCACTGGTCGAGTCCAAATCCGATTCACCACTGGTCGAGTCCAAATCCGATTCACCACTGGTCGAGTCCAAATTCGAGTCACCACTTGTCGAGTCCGAATCCGAGTCACCACTGGTCGAGTCCAAATTCGAGTCACCACTAGTCGAGTCCAAATCCGATTCACCACTGGTCGAGTCCAAATTCGAGTCACCACTGGTCGAGTCCAAATTCGAGTCACCACTTGTCGAGTCCAAATCCGAGTCACCACTGGTCGAGTCCAAATTCGAGTCACCACTGGTCGAGTCCAAATTCGAGTCACCACTTGTCGAGTCCAAATCCGAGTCACCACTGGTCGAGTCCGAATCCGAGTCACCACTTGTCGAGTCCGAATCCGAGTCACCACTTGTCGAGTCCAAATCCGAGTCACCACTGGTCGAGTCTGAATCCGAGTCACCACTGGTCGAGTCTGAATCCGAGTCACCACTGGTCGAGTCCGAATCCGAGTCACCACTAGTCGAGTCCAAATCCGAGTCACCACTGGTCGAGTCCAAATCCGATTCACCACTGGTCGAGTCCAAATCCGATTCACCACTGGTCGAGTCCAAATCCGATTCACCACTGGTCGAGTCCAAATCCGAGTCACCACTGGTCGAGTCCAAATCCGAGTCACCACTGGTCGAGTCCAAATCCGATTCACCACTGGTCGAGTCCAAATCCGATTCACCACTGGTCGAGTCCAAATCCGATTCACCACTGGTCGAGTCCAAATCCGATTCACCACTGGTCGAGTCCAAATTCGAGTCACCACTGGTCGAGTCCAAATCCGATTCACCACTGGTCGAGTCCAAATTCGAGTCACCACTTGTCGAGTCCGAATCCGAGTCACCACTGGTCGAGTCCAAATCCAAGTCACCACTAGTCGAGTCCAAATCCGATTCACCACTGGTCGAGTCCAAATTCGAGTCACCACTGGTCGAGTCCAAATTCGAGTCACCACTTGTCGAGTCCAAATCCGAGTCACCACTGGTCGAGTCCAAATTCGAGTCACCACTGGTCGAGTCCAAATTCGAGTCACCACTTGTCGAGTCCAAATCCGAGTCACCACCGGTCGAGTCCGAAACAGAGTCACCACTAGTCGAGTCCGAAACAGAGTCACCACTGGTCGAGTCCGAAACAGAGTCACCACTGGTCGAGTCTGAATCCGAGTCACCACTGGTCGAGTCCGAATCCGAGTCACCACCGGTCGAGTCCGAATCCGAGTCACCACTGGTCGAGTCTGAATCCGAGTCACCACTGGTCGAGTCTGAATCCGAGTCACCACTGGTCGAGTCCGAATCCGAGTCACCACAGGTGGAGTCCAAAGTCCACCTCCAAAGTCATGAGGAAATAGGGTTATTTGGGAGGTATACTCTGATGCCTGTCTCTCACAGTGCCTTTCTCCAGTCCACTCATGGGCACTACAGTATATGAATGAATATTTCCCTACACAGTGACGATAAATGTTTGTATTTACAGTGAACAATGCATTGTGCTGCATGACTTGCTAATCTAAATTGATCAATGTCATGATTATTGAGCTGCAAAAGTCATTATTACACAAGCCTGTTATATTGCTGGCTTTATGATACAACAAAGCATTTGTAGGTGTGAGCAGGAGTATTCAAAGTGTATAATATAAACATATATTGCATCCATGCGTTTATGCACTGCACTTCTCAGAAGGGGGAAAGGGGGAGAGAAACTGTTGAGAATAGGATTGCCGACTCTAGTAGGCTAAGGGGTGTCAAAGACACTAAACAACAGGCCCCTATGTGGGTGATGACATGTCCCCCTGCAACCAGTAGCAGACCCACAAATCCAGTTCCCAGCCAAGGCATGGGCAGAGGCATCATGCAATAGCCAGTTCCAAGCTCTCAGACAGAGACACGCACATCTAGTCAGTTCACTAAAAGGCGTCATAACAACCTGGAAACAGAGTCTGACAAAACACCATTGGTGGCAGGGGATACTTTACAGATGTAGGGTATGACAGAGAGATAGTCAATTCACACACACCAAATCAGAGGTCAACATATATTTGGATTTTTTACTCTTTGACCTTTCAGTAATTTAGCAGACATTCTTATCCAGAGCGACTTACAGGAGCAATTAGGGTTAAGTGCTTTGCTTAAGGGCACATCAATAGATTTTTCACCTAGTCGACTCAAGGATTCAAACCAGTTATTGGCCCAACACTCTTAATCACTAGGCTACCGGATAGTCCATCTGTAGATGCTCTACAAATGGTCATCCTATCAACAAACTATCTGTTGATAAGCAACCGCTTGCTAAGGTTATGGTTAGCGTTAGGGTTAGGTTTAGAATAAGGGTTAGGGTAAGGTTTAAGATTAGGGTTAAGGTTAGAGCTAGGGTTAGTAGATAGTTAGTTGAAATGTTACTGATAGTCTGCAGATAGTCTGTAGAGCATCTACAGATAGATTATCCAAATAAGGACTTATTTAGGCCTGTAATGTAAACAGTCAAATTACAAATACGGTAAGATTTGATAATGATGGATTGATTATAAATGTTTAATAGGTGATTTATATCGGTAACTGATGTGAAAGGCAATTATAGTGACATTAGGTGTCCAACTCCTGGTGGGGCAGTCTGAATAATGGTTTGGTAGATAGCAGAGGGTTTGACTGCCAGTAAGTGAATAGGATTTTTGATTATGACTCATTTTGAAAGGGAAATTGAGTTTTCCTGTGCCACACTGTGCTGGCTGTGGAGAGAAGCTCATATATAATTGTCACACCATGCACACACGCACGCACGCACGCACACGCACACACAAACACAAACACAAACACGCACACACACACACACACACACACAAGCACGCACGCACACACGCACGCACGCACGCACGCACGCACGCACGCACGCACGCACGCACGCACGCACGCACGCACGCACACACACACACACACACACACACACACACACACACACACACACACACATTCCACATCAGCCATATATCTCCTGAGGCCAAGCTCAAATGTCAGTTTTACTCAACACACCCACCCTCCTCTCGCTCTCTTTCTCTCCCCCTCTCGCTCGCTCTCTCTTGCTCTCATGTACATGCACGCACGCTCGCACGCACACAGACACAAATCTGTGGGAGGTCCTGGGGGGGACATGATACAGAGATCCCTACCCATTGATATCTCTGTCTGATAACTGTGTGTGAAGGTCATTTGTCCCCCTCCTCGTCCAGCCTTATCGTAAATCACCATGATGAGCATTCATGGAGGCAGCAGACCACTACCCAGACTCCCTCAGTCTTGTATTTCATTACACAGGCAGATGTGTACAATAAATAACTCCCTGTTGTGACCATTTCATCCACTACACTCATGATGTTCCACACTGACACATTGCCCGTCAACCCAGCCTCTGTCTGTCTCGCTCTCTCTCCATCCTCAAACATCTTCACAGTAGAGTGTGTTGCATTCAGTTCATGCTGTCTTTATTTGTCTCAAGGCCCTTGTTATTGTTGATGGGAGATTAACAGACTTATCTTTGGGCTAAAAACATAGCTAGACAGCTGCCGTTCAGAAATATTATTTTAAAAATCATCCCCTCAAAAATCTTACTAAACCCAAAACTCCCCTGTATCCCTGCACCATGTAGCCATTCCTCCAATCTCTGCTGCTTACCAAGAAGCATCATAGGCATGCAACCCAAGTCTCCTTGGGTTGACACCTTCTCATACAGTGAGGAGGAGTGAGAATGTGTGTGTGTGTGTGTGTGTGTGTGTGTGTGTGTGTGTGTGTGTGTGTGTGTGTGTGTGTGTGTGTGTGTGTGTGTGTGTGTGTGTGTGTGTGTGTGTGTGTGTGTGTGTGTGTGTGTGTGTGTGTGTGTGTGTGTGTGTGTGTGTGTGTGTGTGTGGTGTGTTTGGACCCTGAGGCGATGACAGAGCGATCAAACTCCACGTGTCAAATATAAATTGCTTTGACCTTTTTTCCTCTCCGACTCATAGCCGGGGACATTTTATGCCAAATGGAAATAGTGCTCAGGTCGGCAGAATATTAGAAAAACAGGGACTGGAATTTGGAAATTAACAGAGGTATGTCCTCTATGGGAGAAACTGAAAACTGCAATCCTCTGGGAATGTTCATTTCAATACTTCCAACCCTCAAGGTAAATTGTATGGATTGCACGATAATGGAAATATTACGAAGTCTGGGGGGGAGGCATAGAGCAAATGATCATGTTACAGCATTAGCTCATTTTTATTTAGATAATAATGCAGCTTTACAGTAAGCTAACATTACGCCTACTGCTCCTCTCAACTACAAAAGGTGAAGGGGCAGCTTTGTGTTGTTGTCTAAGGCTTTTCCCCATTCCCTCATTTAAGTTCTTCAAAGTTGCATACAGTGCCTTCAGAAAGTATTCATACCCCTTGAATTATTCTACATTTTGTTGTGTACAGCCTGAATTCAAAATGGATTAAATAAATGTTTTCCCTCGCCCATCTGCACACATTACCCCATTATTACAAAGGGAAAACATGTTTTTAGAAATGTTTGCTAATTTATTGAAAATGAAATAAAGAAATACAGTTGAAGTCGGAAGTTTACATACACTTAGGTTGGAGTCATTAAAACTCGTTTTTAAACCACTCCACACATTTCTTGTTAACAAACTATAATTGTCACGACTTCCGCCGAAGTAGGTCCCTCTCCTTGTTCGGGCGGCGTTCGGCAGTCGAAGTCACCGACATTCTAGCCATCGCTGATCATCTTTTCATTTTCCTTTGGTTTTGTCTTGTCTTGTATCACGCCTGGTTCCAATCCCATTCATGTTGTGTATTTAACCCTCTGTTCCCCCTCATGTCCTTGTCGGTGATTGTTTGTTTGTAAGCATTGTGCAAGTTATGTTCTGGTGTGCGACGGGTTTTGTACCCACTTGTATTATTTTGTATATTTTGGTTTTCTGAGTACTATTTAAACTGCTCCGTTTTATACCAAGTTCGATCTCCTGCGCCTGACTTCCCTGCTACCAGCACGCACCCTTTCAATTTCTTTGGCAAGTCGGTTAAGACATCTACTTCGTGCATGACACAAGTAATTTTTCCAACAATTGTTTACAGACAAATTATTTCACTTATAATTCACTGTTTCACAATTCCAGTGGGTCAGAAGATTACATTGCTCCTAGGGGAGCAATTTCCAAATGCCTGAAGGTACCATGTTTATCTGTACAAACAATAGTACGCAAGTATAAACATCATGGGACCACGCAGCCGTCATACAGCTCAGGAAGGAGACACGTTCTGTCTCCTAGAGATGAACCTACTTTGGTGCGAAAAGTGCAAAACAATCCTAGAACAACAGCATAAGACCTTGTGAAGATACTGGAGGAAACAGCTACAAAAGTATCTATATCCACAGTAAAACGAGTCCTATATCGACATAACCTGAAAGGCCGCTCAGCAAGGAAGAAGCCACTGCTCCAAAACCGCACTAAAAAAGTCAGACTACGGTTTGCAACTGCACATGGGGACAAACATGGTATTTTTTGGAGAAATGTCCTCTGGTCTGATGAAACAAAAATAGAACTGTTTGGCCATAATGATCATCGTTATGTTTGGAGGAAAAAGGGGAAGGCTTGCAATCCAAAGAACACCATCCCAAACGTGAAGCACGGGGGTGGCAGCATCATGTTGTGGGGGTGTTTTGCTGCAGGGGGGACTGGTGCACTTCACAAAATAGATGGCATCATGAGGAAAGAAAAGTTATGTGGATATATTGAAGCAACATCTCAAGACATCAGTCAGGAAGTTAAAACTTGGTCGCAAATGGATCTTCCAAATGGACAATGACCCCAAGCATACTTCCAAAGTCGTGGCAAAATGGCTTAAGGACAACAAAGTCAAGGTATTGGAGTGGCCATCACAATGCCGTGACTTCAATCCCATAGAAAATATAGAACTGAAAAAGCTTGTGCAAGCAAGGAGGCCTACAAACCTGACTCAGTTACACCAGCTCTGTCAGGAGGAATGGAACAAAATTCACCCAACTTATTGTGGGAAGCTTGTGGAAGGCTACCCGAAACGTTTGACACAAGTTAAACAATTTAAAGGCAATGCTACCAAATACTAATTGAGTGTATGTAAACTTCTGACACACTGGGAATGTGATGAAAGAAATAAAAGCTGAAATAAATAATTCTCTCTACAATTATTCTGACATTTCACATTGTTAAAATAAAGTGGTGATCCTAACTAGCCTAAGACAGGGAATTGTTACTAGGATTAAATGTCAGGAATTGTGAAAAACTGAGTTTAAATGTATTTGGCTAAGGTGTATGTAAACATCCGACTTCAACTGTATATAATTTACATAAATATTCACACCCCTGAGTCAATACTTTGCAGAAGCACCTTTGGCAGTGAATACAGCTGTGAGTCTTTCTGGGTAAGTCTGTAAGAGCTTTCCATACCTGGATTGTGCAACACTTGCCCATTATTCTTTTCAAAATTCTTAGAGCTCTGTCATATTGGTTGTTGATCATTGCTAGACAACCATTTTCAGGTCTTGCCATAGATTTTTCAAGTCAAAACTGTAACTCTGCCACTCAGGAACATTCACTGTCTTCTTGGTAAACAACCCCAGTGTGGATTTGGCCTTGTGTTTTAGTTTATTGTTCTGCTGAAAGGTGAATTCATCTTCCAGTGTCTCTTGGAAAGCAGACTGAACCAGGTTTTCCTCCAGGATTTTGCCCGTTCTTAACCTTATTCAGTTTCTTTTTTATCCTGAAAAATTCCCCAGTCCTTAATGATAACAAGCATACCCAAAACATGATGCAACCACCACTATGCTTGAAAATATGGAGAGTGGATTTGGATTTGCCCCAAATGTAACACTTTGAATTCAGGACAAAAAGTGAATTGCGTAGGCACATTTTTGCAGTATTACTTTATTACCAGGATGCATGTTTTTAAATATGTTATTCTGTACAGGCTTTCTTTTTTCCCTCTGTCAATTTGGTTAGCATTGTGGAGTAACTACAATGTTGTTGATCCATCCTCAGTTATCTCCTATCACAGCCATTAAACTCGAACTGTTTTAAAGTCACGATTGGCCTCATGGTGAAATCCCTGAGCGGTTTCCTTCCTCTTCAGCAACTGAGTAAGGAAGGATGCCTGTATCTTTGTAGTGACTGGGTGTATTGATACTCCATGCAAAGCCTAATTAATAACTTCACCATGCTCAAAGGGATGTTCAATGTCTGCTTTTTATAAACATTTTACCCATCTACCAATAGGTGCCCTTCTTTGCAAGGCATTGGAAAACTTCCCTGGCCTTTGTGGATGAATCTGTGTTTGAAATTCATTGCTCGACTGAGGGACCTTACATATAATTATATCTGTGGGGTACAGAGATGAGGTAGTCATTCAAAAATCATGTTAAACACTATTATTGCACACAGTGAGTCCAAGCAACTTATTATGTGATTTTCTAAGCACATTTTTACTCCTGGACTTGTTTATGCTTGCCATAACAAAGGGGCTGAATACTTATTGACTCAATACATTTCAGCTTTTCATTTTTGATTCATTTGTAAAAAAAAATAAAAAACATAATTCCACTTTGACGTTATGGGATATTGTGTGTAGGCCAATGACAAAGAATCTGAATTTATATCAATTTTAAATTCTAGCTATAACACAACACAATTTGTAAAAAGTCAAGGGGTGTGAATACTTTCTGAAGGCACTGTAAATGCATCTCATAAAGGGACCTGTCTTTGATGGCCATCTGGTCAGAAGTCATGTTTATAAATGGACCCTTGAGACACTTGACTTTTGAGTTACCAGCCTTGATTACTCTCTTGGCCTAATGCAATATTCATGCATTAGCCTGGGCGTGCATTACTTTCTCTCTTCTCCATTTCCCCTCCTCTCCTTGTGCTGTTCTCAGTAATTGAAATTTCTGAAGTGTGGCATGTTTAATCATGGAATTAATTTCCCATGGAAAGTGTGTGAGATTGACATCGCACGGCGAGCAGAGGCGGGGAGTGGATGTATTTTTTTAAGGGAAGAAATGTCTGACTGCGAGCTAATTTGCCCTGTAGTAGGGTTTATAGATTTCTGATATTATCAATGACTGGTTTTATTTAGCTTTATGCTTGTGTTCAATTACCTAACGCATGGAATTATTTCATACTGTACTGCCCATGAATGTCCATAACTGATTGAAAATGAGTGAGATGCAGTTGAGTGATCCATAAAACAGTTTGAGATGAACATTTTCCATCTCAGCACTGTGCGTATGTGTAATATCAGCGACATTCATACTACAGAATGTAGTGTAGTGAAGAGTCAATAGTGAAGCGTCAAAAAATGAAATATGTCACATTGTTTTTTTTCATCATATGAGAGGTAGCGAGGAAGAGACAGAGAGAGAGTATTAGGATGTGACACAGAGTAGAATATGCAAAGTGCTGATAAATGGACCAGAAGGAGGAGGGGGATTCCCAGCTGCTTGTTAGGAGATAATGATCAAACTGGGTTGACCTCTGAGGCAGTTAATATGAAGCAGACTGCAGCTCCCAGTGAGCTGGCTCGGGCGTAAATGACAGACAGACCATCTGAGACAGAGAACAAAAGCCTGCAGCTCTCAGTCCTTCTCAGCACGGCCACTCACTCACCACGCTGGAGAGACAGGGAACAAAATCTGCATCCCGCTTCACTGGCACATGTTTTAAATCACTAGAGAACATGATGGTGTTATTCTTTCTATCTCTCTCTGTCTCTCTCGATCTCGCTCTCTCTCTCTCTCTCTCTCTCTCTCTCGCTCTATCTTTTATAACACACTCCTTTCGCTCACCATT
The DNA here is from genome assembly GCF_045679555.1 of Salvelinus alpinus. Lineage (NCBI taxonomy): Eukaryota > Metazoa > Chordata > Actinopteri > Salmoniformes > Salmonidae > Salvelinus > Salvelinus alpinus. Next base: position 100,456,896 of record NC_092086.1, read on the forward strand.
CACTTTCTCCTTGGTCAGCATCCACTTTCATCATCCACTTTCTCCTTGGTTAGCATCCACTTTCACCATCCACTTTCTCCTTGGTTAGCATCCACTTTCACCATCCACTTTCTCCTTGGTTAGCATCCACTTTCACCATTCACTTTCTCCTTGGTCAGCATCCACTTTCACCATCCACTTTCTCCTTGGTTAGCATCCACTTTCTCCTTGGTCAGCATCCACTTTCACCATCCACTTTCTCCTTGGTTAGCATCCACTTTCACCATCCACTTTCTCCTTGGTCAGCATCCACTTTCACCATCCACTTTCTCCTTGGTTAGCATCCACTTTCACCATCCACTTGCTCCTTGATTAGCATCCACTTTCACCATCCACTTTCTCCTTGGTCAGCATCCACTTTCACCATCCACTTTCTCCTTGGTCAGCATCCACTTTCACCATCCACTTTCTCCTTGGTTAGCATCCACTTTCACCATCCACTTTCTCCTTGGTTAGCATCCACTTTCACCATCCACTTTCTCCTTGGTTAGCATCCACTTTCACCATCCACTTTCTCCTTGGTTATCACTCTACCTCCACCTTTCTTCTTTTTCCATACCTGTATCTCATTATTTCACAATTTCTCAGACCTCTCCCTGCCGCGCTCCCTCTCTCCATCTCCTGCAATCCCTCCATTAATATTTTTCTCCTTTCTCTCCTCCTCCTTTCTCTGTCTCTCCACCTGTCGTGTGGAGCTGTATGTCTGTCCCTGCAGGCTGGCCGTGGGGGTGGTAGTGGCAGTGTAGTCGGTAGCAGAGATAGAGTGGGTTCCAGCTGGGTGATGTGTTCACACATGATGCAGCAGCCAAGCCATAGACATATTAGGATAATGAAATGTGCACAGGCTGTAATTGTGGTAATGGGAGGGCAGTTCCCTCAAGAAGGAAGGCCTGGAGATGAGGCACTGTACTGTACAGGCAACCAGGCAGAGAGATAGGAGGAGAAAGAAGAGACAAAGAGAAGAACAAGCCATCAAGCAAATTCGAAAGGTATTATGAAAATTCTAAATGTATTACGTCCACTACAATTATGATTTGATGATTATTTTAAAAATGTTATCGAAACTCTAATTGCATCCTGTCAAGAATCTTTCTTTCTTTTCAGTGGAGTTTTTTTTCTTCTTCATTTACTTCACTGTCAAACTTATCCCTTCAGATCTGATCTGCTGTCTGTCTATAAACGCATGAAGAAGAGCATCCCACATTTGTCACTTCTTAGAGCCGGCTAATTAGCTACTGTCTGAGATTTGTCAACACATTATCACATCCCCTCCTACAGCAGGCTCTGTGCTTGTCAAAGAGACTACCCACACATTTTCCAATTGTTCCGTTATAAAGAGCAGACAAATAACATTTCTCAAAGATGTAAAATGATGAAGAAAATTAAAGAGGGATGGAGTGAGAAAGAGAGAGAAGTCCACTGCATATTCTGGGGGAAGTCAGCTGCATTCTAATCTGTGATGATTACATCTCCTAAAGTGTCAAGTACATTTCCATTTAAAGTGCTTGCTTAAACACCCATGAAGAAGGGCTCTACGCCTGGCCATGCATACAGTTGATGACTGGGGAGTCTCCTAAGATCCTGGAGCCATCAGACTCTCACCTCTCCTTCCTCCTCTCCCCTGCTGGTGAACTCCATCATTGATTGGCAAACATTGTGTTAAGAAGGTTCAGGAGAGAAGAGCCTAATTTAAAAAAACATACAGTGCATTCAGAAAGTATTCAGACCCCTTCCCTTTTTCCACATTTTGTTACGTTACAGCCTTATTCTGAAATGGATCAAATGTAAAAAATCCTCAATAATCTACACAAAATACCTCATAATGACAAAGCGAAAACAGGTTTTAAGAAATGTTTGCTAATTTATTAAAAATACCTTATTTACATAAGTATTCAGACCCTTTGCTATGAGACTCAGGTGCATCCTGTTTCCATTCATCATCCTTGAGATGATTCTACAACTTGATTGGAGTCCACCTGTGGCACTGTCAACTGTGGGATATTATGTAGACAGGTGTGTTCCTTTACAAATCCTGTCCAATCAATTGAATGTACATGTCAGAGCAAAAACCAAGTCATGAGGTCGAAGGAATTGTCTGTAGAGCTCCGAGACAGGATTGTGTCGAGGTACAGATCTGGGGAAGGGTACCAAAAACATTTCTGCAGCATTGAAGGTCCTCAAGAATACAGTGGCCTCCATCATTCTTAAATGGAAGAAGTTTGGAACCACCAAGACTCTTCCTAGGGCTGGCCGCCAGGCCAAACTGAGCAATCGGGGGAGAAGGGCCTTGGACAGGGAGGTGACCAAGAACCCGATGGTCACTCTGACAGAGTTCCTCTGTGGAGATGGAAGAACCTTCCAGAAGGACAACCATCTCTGCGGCACTCCACCAATCAGGCCTTTATGGTAGAGTGGCCAGACGGAAGCCACATGACAGCCTGCTTGGAGTTTGCCAAAAGACACCTAAAGGACTTTCAGACCATGAGAAACAAGATTCTCTGGTCTGATGAAACCAAGTTTAAACTCTTTGGTCTGAATGCCAATTGTCACGTCTGGTGGGAACCTGGCACTATCCCTATGGTGAAGCATGGTGGTGGCAGCATCATGCTGTGAGGATGTTTTTCAACGGCAGGGACTGGGAGACTAGTCAGGATCGAGGGAAAGATGAACGAAGCAAAGTACAGAGAGATCCTTGATGAAAACCTGCTCCAGAGTGCTCAGGACCTCAGACTGGGGTGAAGGATCACCTTCCAACAGGACAATGACCCTAAGCACACAGCCAAGACAACGCACGACTGGCTTTGGGACAAGTCTCTGAATGTCCTTGAGTGGCCCAGCCAGAGCCCGGACTTGAACCCAATCGAACATCTCTGGAGAGACCTGAAAATAGCTGTGCAGCGACGCTCCCCATCTAACCTGACATAGCTTGAAGGATCTGCAGAGAAGAATGGGAGAAACTCCCCAAATACGGGATGTGCCAAGTATGTAGCATCATACCCAAGAAGACTCGAGGCTGCCAAAGGTGCTTCAACAAAGTACAGAGTAAATGGTCTGAATTCTTATGTAAATGTGATATTTCCGTTTTTTTTATGCATCTGAATTTGCAGGAATTTATAAAAACAGTTTTTGCATTGTCATTATGGGGTGTTGTGTGTCGATTGATGAGGGGAAAAAACAATTTAATCCATTTTAGAATAAGGTTGTAAAGTGCCAAAATGTGGAAAAGGTCAAGGAGTCTGAATACTTTCCAAATGCACTCACTATATGTCAATCATGGAGGAATAATAACAATATCCCTGAAAACTACATAGATACAGTATGTGTTGTGAAATGTGTTGGAAAATGCCAGAAAAACACAAGCAACACTAACCATGGGCATGTAAATCAAGGATCTATTTGTAGAGTAGTAAGAAGCAGCAGCTACACTGACATGTGTTGGCGCAGGGTGTGAATTACAGCAACAGTGACATTTTTAGGATGAGGCTGGCTGCCTTCCATTGGTATGATGATGATCCAGTCACTTACAGTAGGTAGGAGTGTGCATTAGATTAGAATGCAGCACTGTTGTTTGCCTTTGTGTTCGGCCTCTTTGTCTTTATCGTCAGAGCGCCCTCACCTAGCGCCACATAAATGCCAGTAAACAACATGAATGATGTGTCTTGTACCATGGCCGCCCCTAACGCATATTTATTAAATCACACTTTTCAGCCACACATCAGCCTTCTCCTTTGATTCATACCCCTTAATGAGTTTGCTGATGTAGAATGGCAGGGTGTAATGAAAAGGTAAAGACAAGAAAGCTAGAAAGGCATAAATAAGTCTAGGAGCAGGAGGAATAATGACAGGAGTTTAATGTCCAATTATATTAAAAGGCTTGGAGAGACAAAGGTAGGATGTGGGCTCTGCTGAGTGCGCTGCTCAATGAACCTCTGAGCGACATTGATTAATGCTAAACGGATGTATTACTCCCATCTGCGGCATCCTGATCAACAGCTCTGGCTGTAATCTCTTGCACTGCCGTACCCATCGCTGTGTGTGTGTGTGTGTGTGCAATGATCTTCTCCCCTTAGTGAGTTGTGGTATTAAGAGAGCTTGGGAAATTATTTCAACCAGGTTATAACCATTCTCAAGGGTGTCCAACTGATTATTTATTCACCATTTGTTGTTGCTTATTAATTGTATTCATAAGCTAAAAAGAAAGCTGAGCCAAGCTGGTTTTACAATCTATTATCTTTGATATATGAGTTTCATAAAACACAGTTGCCTTCCCATGAGAGTTCAGAACGTCTTACTATTAATCAGTGCTAAGGGTGGCTGCCTTCTTCTCAAAGGAAGGGCTTAACAACCAGCCTGGTCTAATAGACACTCAAATTAGTATGATATGTTACGTTTGGTATGGTTACATAAGACATAAGATTACTTCACGCAAAAATGAAAGGAGGTAAGAAGTTGAACTTCCTTCCTTAGCAACTTTGGAGTGACAGACTTAATAGTGTTAGCCAATCCCATCCTACCCTGGTTAGAGTGGGAGGAAACTCCCTCTCTTTACAAAGTGACTGATGCGTGATCTCCTTCCTCTGGTGGTGAGACCTGTTAACACCTCTGATACACCAGACAGGCCAGACTACCACCTCTATCTGTCCTCTTTCTACCCTCTGCCAGGCAGTCCAGAGGATGTGGTTTACAGGCCCCAGATCAGGCACACACATATCCCTACGAGCTGTAATGAGTGTCTCCCAGAGAGCAGAGAGGTAGGTCACTGCCTCACGGTAAAAGTCTCAGAAGTAAGTCTATCTCCTAAGAACCATACTCTACGATTCAATCCATTTGATCTAAATGTTTTGCTACACTTTCACAATACATTTTATGAAAGGAATTAGCTGATGAAAATAAATAAATTCAATTTTCATCTCCTTTACATGTCTTTATATTGTAATACCTGATAACTCTTGGATGAAAACCAGTAGCTAAATGTCCAAAAACAAAAATTCAATGGATGGTGACAAATGTCTTTACCCACGGGCCAGTCCCTTGGCGTGAAGTGCAGGGAATGTCCCACTGGTGACTGTCTCCTGCAGAGGCGGTCTCTGGCTCAGATTGAAGATGAAAAGACAGTGCGTTCGTTCTGACTCGCCCGTTTGCTTGGAATGTTATTTTTTGGCCTCACCATCGAGTTTAACGAGATGAAAATGCAGCCGGCGCTGACCCTGCATCCTCAGCAGGCTAAAACGAAAGCACCAAAATAGTAGGCTACCATGCCGTCATGATCTGCTCTCTGCTGTCAAGAAAAACATGGATGCTGACATTCTCACAGGAGTCGGGATCATCAACACAAGTATTAGTCCTTTTCCGTGGTATGTTCACACTCAATTGTATAAAAATAATATATATGTGTACCAACTAGCAATGAGGAATCGGCCCCTCTTCTGGGGGGCAGGAACTGATTGAATCGACCCGGAATCGGGTGTTGGACTCGGCCCAGAATAAAAATGATTGACTGGCCAGAATCGGCCCGATGTACCGGAATTCAGCTGACTTTGCCGTCATCTTACCAGAATCCGCCCAGAAACGGCCCGATGCAAATTTAAATAAATGTATATAAAATTACCCGATTTAGTCATTTTAAATATTACTATTATACATTTTATGCATACAAATTATACCCATCCACCAGGAAAAAAATGGTGTCGGAGGAAACACCATACACCTGGTGACCATGTCAGCGTGCATGCACCTGGCCCGCCACAGGAGTCACTACAGCGTGGGTATCGAACAAGCATCTGAAGCAATGCAGTTTGCACTGCGAAGCAGTGTCTTAGACCACTGCGCCTCTCGGGAGGCTCCATCCACAATGTTTTTAATGCTTATCAACTGCCGTGCACAAAGTATCAAAATGCTAAAATACTACTTAAACAGTACTCTTAAAGAATTTTATTGAAGTGTTAATTGTATTTTTTGGTCACAGGAACAATGAGAAAATATGGAAAAATTAATAATGAAATGTTAATTATATAAAGCAGCCTGTGTAATCATCTGCCAGAGAGTAGCCCCGAGCCCCAAGTAATACATTTGGGCCAGGTAACTCACACCGGAATCGGCCCGAGCTCAATCCCCGTATCCTAGCCATTAGTAATACTGCCTAAGACGGCCCAGACTTGGGCCACATGACGTCGGCGGAGTCTGACTCTCAGTCGGAATCGGCCCAGATCCACCGTGCTAGCTGGGAGGGTAGGCGAACTTCAGCCAAATGATGCTGTGGGGCTAGTTTCTGTGTCAGTTCTCCCAGTAACGTTGCAGAATATTATGCTATCAAATGTAGCTTTTTGTAGGTCAGTGGTTACTTACATTCAATTGAGAAAAAGGTCACTGAAAAATATTTTATTAAAGTTCCCAAGACAAGCTCCAATTTTAGCTAACCCTGCTAGCACTAGCAAACTCCACAAGTAACAGTACACGTTAACTGAAGACAATCTGTGACGATGAAACAACGGAAGTCATTCATTTTTAATGGAAGAAAAGTGATGAGAAGCGAAGTGGGCGGAGAACCTTTGGGCGATGCTGACTGGCGACTTTTAGTGAAATTTTGCGAGCCCGAAGAGAGGGGAAAGCTCCTCAAAGCTGGTTGGTCCATTTGGGCTTCAGGGGTAGGATGGGAAATTGACATTCATCATAGTGATATATAGAGGACTCTAGTGCGCAAAAGCCAGATTTAGCATGGGTGGCGCCATTGAGGACTTTCACCATTTTGAAGTAATATAATTCCAGTTACATAATTGCATCCAGGTCATCAGGACGGATCAGCCAATGAACTTGTGAGCAAACATTCCATAACTGCAGGTGGCAGTAAATCCCAACCTTGGCTTTATACCTGTTCAAACAACATACTCCAGGTGTCAGTATGCACCCTTTCAGTTTGTTTACCAACTCATAGAAGCAGTAGAAGAAGAAAATGGACTACTTAAAAATGTAGATGGCCTTAATGGCGTTGTCCATTCTCTCACAGATGACATAATGGAACAGATACAATGTTGTATCCTCTAACTGTCTCTATGATATTCATACGGTAAGCATTACAGTATTCCTTGATTTAATGCATTTGGTCTCTGGGGAAAAAAATATTTGACCATTTTCTTTTTACATTAATAAAAAGACATATTATCTCCTCTCAACAGCCCCCTTATTCCAAAGGTTTTATTTAGCAATTCAGAGGGTGTCTATGTATCCCTGTCTTTTAACAAAGCCTGCACTCCTAGTAAAACACTTCAAAGGCCTATCTTGATTGTGCCAAGAGCAAGGAGAGGGAGAGCTGAGCGCTTCTCTCTAATGTAATATTAGAGTAATTAAAGCCAGGGTCCCACAGGATGCTGCGTCCTCTACAGAACTTCATCAAACTAATGACCTGTGCTCTGACACTAGGGGTCAACACTCAAAATCAAACCTTAATTTTGCTCTGATTACAACTGATGGGCCTGTGAGTGGCTGGGAGGGGAGTTAGCTCACTTAGTGGATGGGCTCACAGTTAACAACGAGAGAAACAAAGTTATCAAGTTGTTTTCTCTTTAGAAGTTTCTCTAAGTTCTAGCACATAAAAATAGCCACTCCTACACACATCTACATCAGGCTCTCCTCCTCCATCTTTTGCTTTGACACAGACTGAGCATGTTTTTTATTTATTCAGAAATAATTTCTGATCAGTTATTATAATCATGTTACATGATTATAATTCAGGATTATCTATTTAGATTTATTTTATTTATCTATTTAGACAGATATCTATTTATTTATTCTATTTATTTATCTATTTAGATCTATTTAGTATTTCTTACCTAGCAAGTTGGTTTGTAAAGAAAATAAAACTGTGTATTTATTAAATCAATTGGTCAAAGGAATATTGTAGGATACTTCTTCTGCATAGTGAGTTCCCTGTTGTTCATCTCAGGCCTAGTTCCACAGCGAAGAGAAGCAGCTGCATTTCTTTTTGGCCTTGTTCTCCTTCCTCTTCTGAGGCTTCTCTGGCTCCTCCACATTGGGCTCTACCTCCTTTGTCTCCTCCATGACCACCACCACAACCTGCTGCACTTCCTCAGGCTGAGGCTCCAGGTTGCCAAGCTGCTTGTACTCCTGGGTGAGCCCATGTGACTCTTCCTCCCCCACCTCCTGTGAATGCTCCACCTTCTGGCACTCCACCTTCTGGCGCAGACTCTCCAGGGTGACATGCAGCTTCTGGACTTAGTCAAACACCTTGTCCCCCTCCAGTCTGAACTCTTCTATCTCATCAATGACAGCCACCAGTGAGCCAGTGCACTGCCCCAGTCTCTCCTTTTCCACAAGGAGAATGTTCTCCAGCTTGGCCAAGGTGTCTTCGTTCTCGCGGACCCACTCCTCTGCTCTGCCCATTGAACAGCCCTCTCATCCCTCAGTACCTCAGTGTGGAGGGAGTAGCTCTTCTTCTTCAGCTTGGCATTCTCCTCCTCCTGGATGTTGATCTGCAGGTGCAGGTTGGAAAGAGTCAGGACCAAGGGGTCGTCCATGCCGGGGACAGATGTAGAAGCATCATCTGGGGCTGCTGGGAAATAGTTTGCCAAAGTCAGTCATTTCACTTCTACTTGAGTAAAATGTAATTAAAGTAACATTACTTCTAATTGACTGGGATACTCAGTTATCTTTCCACCCCTGGTGAGGGAGTGAGGGAGAGAGGGAAAGAAGGAGTGAGTGAGGGAGGGAGTGAGGTAAAGAAGGAGTGAGTGAGGGGGGTAAGAGTGTGACTGGGTGAGTGAGTGAATGTCCCATTCCACTCATCCCTATCCTTCCAGCCAGATTATACGGCACCAGTTATGTTTGCGTAGATCTGTCCACAAATGATTAGTATATTTTTGACAAATCCTTTGTTTTTTTACATACAGATATGCCTTGTTGCAACTCATAAAATAAATACACTTAATTCCCACTGTACATTCATTATTCTTTTTCCATTTAATGCATGGAAAAGATCATGTGTGACAACATTCAGGTAACCTTAAGGAAATTCGATAATTATCAAGGTTAATGTTTTTATTTTAAAGGTAACCCAATTACTTTTACTCAGTACTTTTTAATTGAGCTACTTTTTACTTTTACTTGAATAGTTTTTTTAACCCAGTATTTTAACTTCTACTTGAGTAAAATGTCATTAAAGTAACAATACTTCTACTTGAGTTGGATATTTCAATACCCTTTCCACCCCTTGAAAGTCCACCACAACATACACGAGAGGCTCCTGATCAGCAAGGGGGTTTCATAGTGTATTAAAAACACAGTTTGAAATCATTGTGAGGAGTTTTCTACCGGTGGTTTGAATGAGGAATTGGGCTTCCAAGGGAAATGTTGACAGAGGTTGCAAAAGTAACCAAGGGGGGTGGGGCTTGGTGAAGGGCCAATTTGTTTCTGAATATTTCATGTTGCCGTGTTGCCTAGCAATAATCCATTGTGAAACATAATTTTGGTCAAACAATCTAATTCTGATTTGTTTTACTTTTATATATGTTTTCAAGTGTTGTCAGCAAGTATCCATGGTAATGGAACATGTTGAACACATAATATTAATAATAATAATAATGTCACGGCCGTCCTAGGGAGGAGATCTAGGCGCAGCGTGGTAGGCGCAGCGTGGTAAGCGCACATTCTTCTTTATTTAAAGAACGAACACTGAACAAAACGAACAAAATAACAAAACGAACCGTGAAGCTAATATTGATTGTGCAGACAGGCAACTAAACATAGATCAAGAACCCACAAAACCAAAAGGGAAAATGGCAACCTAAATATGATCCCCAATCAGAGACAACGATAAACAGCTGCCTCTGATTGGGAACCAATTCAGGTCACCATAGACTTACACATACCTAGATTTACCAAAACCCCTAGACATACAAAAAACCCTAGACAATACAAAACAAGCATACCCACTCTCGTCACACCCTGACCTAACCAAAATAATAAAGAAAACATAGATAACTAAGGTCATGTCGTGACAAATAATTGTACATTTCTATATCGCTTTTCATAGAATCTCAAAGCGCTTCGAGAGCAAAAAAACAAACAAGCAATATATCATGGTAGGTCAACCAATAGAGGCCAAGTCTTTGAAAGCTGCATCCTCCGAAGATGGAGAGGGTCAGTTCATGGCTTGAGCAAATGGAGCTGGTAGATGATAGTGATCTTGTAGAGGGCAAGTCTGGGAACCAGCCTGACTTTTATAGCCACTGAACTTCTCTTCCACTCTGTGTAGCAACCACTTGGGTGATGCCTCACCAGCATTGGGCGCTAGAATTGTATTTTATTTTTAACCCTTATTTTACCAAGTAAGTTGACTGGGAACACATTCTCATTTACAGCAACAACCTGGGGAATAGTTACAGGGAGAGGAAATGAATGAGCCAATTGGATGCTGGGGATGATTAGGTGACCATGATGGTATGAGGGCCAGATTGGGAATTTAGCTAGGACACCAGGATTAACACACCTACTCTTACAATAAGTGCCATGGGATCTCTTAGTGACCACAGAGAGTCAGGACACACGTTGAATGTCCCATCCGAAAGACAGCACCCTACACAGGGCAATGTCTCCAATCACTGCCCTGGGGCATTTGGGATATTTTTTTAGATCAGAGGAAAGAGTACCTCCTACTGGCCCTCCAACACCACTTCCAGAAGCATCTGGTCTCCCATCCAGGGACTGACCAGAACCAACCCTGCGTAGCTTCAGAAGCAAGCCAGCAGTGAGATGCAGAGTGAAACAGTGGCTTGCGAAAGTATTCACCCCCTTGGCATTTTTCCTATTTTGTTGCTTTACAACATGGAATTAAAATAGATTTTGGGGGGGTTTGTATCATTTGATTTACACAAAACGCTTACCACTTTGAAGATGTTAAATATTTTTTTTTGTGAAACAAACAAGAAATAAGACAAAAAAATGAAAACTTGAGCGTGCTTAACTATTCACCCCCCCAAAGTCAATACTTTTTAGAGCCACCTTTTGCAGCAATTACAGCTGCAAATCTCTTGGGGTATGTCTATATAAGATTGGCACATCTAGCCACTGGGATTTTTGCCCATTCTTCAAGGCAAAACTGCTCCAGCTCCTTCAAGTTGGATGGGTTCCGCTGATGTACAGCAATCTTTAAGTCATACTACAGATTCTCAATTGGATTGGGCTTTGACTAGGCCATTCCAAGACATTTAAATGTTTCCCCTTAAACCACTCTAGTGTTGTTTTAGCAGTATGCTTAGGGTCATTGTCATGCTGGAAGGTGAACCTCCGTCACAGTCTCAAATCTCTGGAAGACTGAAACAGGTTTCCCTCAAGAATTTCCCTGTATTTACCGCCATCCATCATTCCTTCAATTCTGATCAATTTCCCAGTCCCTGCCGAAAAACATCCCCACCACATGATGCTGCCACCACCATGCTTCACTGTGAGGATGGTGTTCTTGGGGTGATGAGAGGTGTTGTGTTTGCGCCAGACATAGCGTTTTCCTTGATGGCCAAAAAGCTCAATTTTAGTCTCATCTGACCAGAGTACCTTCTTGCATATGTTTGGGGAGTCTCCCACATGCCTGTTGGCGAAAACAAATGTGTTTGCTTATTTTCTTCTGTAAGCAATTACTTTTTTCTGGCCACTCTTCTGTAAAGCCCAGCTCTGTGGAGTGTACGGCTTAAAGTGGTCCTGTGGACAGATACCCCAATCTCCGATGTGGAGCTTTGCAGCTCCTTCAGGGTTATCTTTGGTCTCTTTGTTGCCTCTCTGATTAATACCCTCCTGTTCAATGCCCTCCTTGCCATATTCTTAAAATAATTATATAATGGATTTAATGGTGCTCCGTGGGATGTTCAAAGTTTCTGATATTTACTTCTCCACAACTTTGTCCATGACCTGTTTAGAGAGATCCTTAGTCTTCATGGTGCCACTTGCTTGGTGGTGCATCTTGCTTAGTGGTGTGGCAGACTCTGGGGCCTTTCAGAACAGGTGTATATATACTGAGATCCTGTGACAGATCATGTGACACGTAGATTGCACACAGGTGGACTTCATTTAACTAATTATGTGACTTCTGAAGGTAGTTAGTTGCACCAGATTTTATTTGGGGGCTTCATAGCAAAGGGGGTGAATACAAATGCACGCATCACTTTTCCGTTTTTTATTTTTCGTAATTTTTTGAACGTAATTTTTTTTAAATTCACTTCACCAATTTGGACTATTTTGTGTATGTCCATTACATGAAATCCAAATAAAAATAAATTTAAATTACAGGTTGTAATGCAACAAAATAGGAAAAACGCCAAGGGGGATGAATACTTTTGCAAGGCACTGTATGCTGCTGGTAGCTCACCACACAAAGTTCAGAATAGTAGCCAGTCGTCCTCACTACAAGCACTCTGCCTCAACACTGCTGTATTCCTCTGTCTCCCATTCCTCTCATGTTTCATCATTTTTACTCCTAAAATAATGTTCTCAGAAGGTCAGGAATGCGCAGCCAGGTGAAACAAAAAAGCTGGTGCTGTGTCCAGATGCACTTTTCAAACAAGTACATTAGCCAGCTAGCTAGCTAGCCAAGCCAAAAAGTGTTAACCTGTCAGTCAATCTGCAAATATGTGGCTCAATAACCCCAGATATATGCAATACAAATTCTATGTTATCAAAAACAAAAGAGCTAATAAAATAAAATAAATACAAACACACAAAAAACTACTGTATAGAACTCATAGTTTATAGTTTAACCCATGTTCAGCAATCGAGTGCTGATTTGTTTTGGCGGGTTTAGTGTGTGAGATAATAAATAGAGGGAAAACCCTTTTTCACAAATAATCATTATCTCATGAATGAACACATAACAGACAGGTGTTTTAACAACTCAAATCAAAACAGGAGTGAATCAATAAAAAAATATAGAAATATATATTTTTTCAAGGTATTCAAACCTAAAATACACCAATTCACGATGCAGTGGATGTGGTTTACAGTTCCTGTCTCTCCTCAGATGGGAAAAGCATGTGCTATGTGAAGAGGAAAATAAAGGAGTACATTACTGTAAAAGTAGAAAAGATAATTAACTAGGTGAGCCTAAGGGTTCTTACAAAATGCCTCCCCAAGCAAGATCAGAGAGCAAGAATGACCCCCAGCTACCGCAGACCTGCTTACTGATACAGAAAATATGATTGCTTTTCATATTCCACCGCATTTTGAACATTTCCTATTTTACCTCCAGGACAAAGTGATGCCCAGAACACATTAAAATAGGTGCGTTGTGGGAAAAGGGGGCAGGGCGTGTGGGCGTTATTAGATAAATGTATTTTAATCAACAGCATTGAAACATAATGCAACATAAGTAAACATAATGAGGAAATGAAATGCTTGATAAAAGAATCCACCAGAAACAGACTGGAGGTGTGTTTGTACAGCTTGTTCAATTTATATGAAAATTATCCTACCAAAAACCATTTGAAGTGCATAATATATTTCACAAACTTGTGTTTCTCTGTGCAACATTCGTCTCCAAATGGCACATTTTTTATGTTTTATTATTCTTTATTTAACCAGTTGAGTTGACTGAGAATACATTCTCATTTTCAGCAACGACCTGGGGAAGTTACAAAACATAGACCTAGTTACTGTACATACCAAGATATAAGCAATAAAAACACAATACAATAATGAAATAAATATGAATGAAAACATAACATCAATCATAGAATCATTAAAAAACAAATACATTGTTGCTTAAAAAGGTCCTCACTTAGCCGTCTGAACAGCTTCAGATGCACCACTTCATTAAATTTCAGTGAATTCTGTAGACCATTGACAAGACACATAAAGATGGCCTGGTCTCTCATTGTGTGTCCATGTGAATGTTGCCAGTAACAAACAAGCTGTTCTGTACACCCTGCTGTACATGTGAGTGTAAGATAGATTGAGGTTTCCGCAACATGCCACCACTCTGTATGACACGTTCTACTGTCACCTCTGTGTAGCCTGGGTTGTACAACGACCTAGTCTGTCACTTTGTCTCTCTTCATTAGAGCCACAGAAGAGGACGATGAGACAAAATACGACATGCTGTTAACGTAAACCCCCTCTGGAGCATGGTCTTTGACCACATATACATTCTGTAGAAACAATGCAGGCTCACTGACAGACATAGAACAACATCCTGTTGGTGATTTATGTGTACGGTACTGAACACATTCTGTCAAATACAAGAGTATATCTCATGAGCTTCTTAATGAGAGGAGCTAGGCTTATTCCTCACCACAGCAGTGTATGGAGCTTCCCTGGGACAGAGGTGTAATTCAGTCCCACTAATGGTGAGGACTAGAGGGAGTGGAGCCAGGACACCTGTGTCTGTCTGCTGGATGAAAATGAAGATGGTGAAGATGGATAACATATTCACTCTACTGACACTGCTCTCTGGTGGTGAATATTACAGAAATCATTTGGGAATCTCTGAGACTGCTGGAGTTATCTGTGCACGGATGTAGATACAGTAACATTGATGTTGCTTATTTCAACTCAAAACCAGATCTACAACAAATCACCGTTGACAATGCAGTAATCAATATCAATTTACAACTAAAGATAACAAAAGCTAGAACAAAAACACACAAGAAATAAACATAAGAATAAGAAATAAGAAGATGCACCAATTCAGGGTTAAGGTTAGGGTCAGGGGAAGGGTTAGATAAAATGGTTAAAAGGTTAGGGTTAGGAGAAGGGTTAGATAAAATGGTTAAAAGGTTAGGGTTAGGGGAAGGGTTAGATAAAATGGTTAAAAGGTTAGGGGAAGGGTTAGATAAAATGGTTAAAAGGTTAGGGTTAGGGGAAGGGTTAGAGTTAGGGGAAGGGTAAAAAATGGTTAAAAGGTTAGGGTTAGGAGAAGGGTTAGATAAAATGGTTAAAAGGTTAGGGTTAGGGGAAGGGTTAGATAAAATGGTTAAAAGGTTAGGGTTAGGAGAAGGGTTAGATAAAATGGTTAAAAGGTTAGGGTTAGGGGAAGGGTTAGATAAAATGGTTAAACGGTTAGGGTTAGGCATAGCTGCGGGAAGTAGGGTGCTGAGGATGCTGCAGCACTCCCTGATAAAAAAAAGGCGACCTACATTATGAGATTATAATGGATAAGAGCGATATTATTTGTAGTTGTCAAACAGCAGCCAAGCATCGATCAGTCACCAGATGAAATAAATGATGATGAACATCACAGGGTGGTGAAAGTGCAAGGTGATGAGCTTGATGCTCCTTTCAATAAATATTGAGGGTCATATTCTGGTGACGTGATGATCGATGCTCGGCTGCTGTTTGACAAATAAAAATAATCTTGCACTTTTGTACATAATAATCGTCATGTAGTAGTCTATACCTGCACTGTATCTGCAAGCTGTTGGCTAGAGCGCAAGTGCCAATATCAGAGTGGGCATATTCGCTATACCCTACGCAACATTTTTAGTCGGCCTAGAGTTGAAAATGCTACGGAAACCCATTTATCTTGTATTTTTTATTTGGTGCTTGGGAATTTAAACACAAATGTAATTTGTATGTGCACTACGTTTTCAAGCACAAACTTCTATCCACAACAAGTCCATTTGATAGAAACACAATGGGAAAATGTGCATATTGTTTTTATGCAGATTTTGGAATATTTGCGTAAATATCTGTCGTCAATTGGATGCAAACCTAGCTATTGAGACCCTAAAGACTCTGGCAAGTGTGCTAGTGCAGTGTCATTTTGATTATGCCTGCACAACATGATTCACCAGCAGCTTTGTATATACAGTGGGGAGAACAAGTATTTGATACACTGCCGATTTTGCAGGTTTTCCTATTTACAAAGCATGTAGAGGTCTGTAATTTTTTATCATAGGTACACTTCAACTGTGAGAGACTGAATCTAAAACAAAAATCCAGAAAATCACATTGTATGATTTTTAAGTAATTAATTAGCATTTTATTGCATGACATAAGTATTTGATCACCTACCAACCAGTAAGAATTCCGGCTCTTACGGGCCTGTTAGTTTTTCTTTAAGAAGCTCTCCTGTTCTCCACTCATTACCTGTATTAACTGCACCTGTTTGAACTTGTTACCTGTATAAAAGACACCTGTCCACACACTCAATCAAACAGACTCCAACCTCTCCACAATGGCCAAGACCAGAGAGCTGTGTAAGGACATCAGGGTTGAAATTGTAGACCTGCACAAGGCTGGGATGGGCTACAGGACAATAGGCAAGCGGCTTGGTGAGAAGGCAACAACTGTTGGCGCAATTATTAGAAAATGGAAGAAGTTCAAGATGACGGTCAATCACCCTCGGTCTGGGGCTCCATGCAAGATCTCACCTCGTGGGGCATCAATGATCATGAGGAAGGTGAGGGATCAGCCCAGAACTACACGGCAGGACCTGGTCAATGACCTGAAGAGAGCTGGGACCACAGTCTCAAAGAAAACCATTAGTAACACACTACGCCGTCATGGATTAAAATCCTGCAGCGCACGCAAGGTCCCCCTGCTCAAGCCAGCGCATGTCCAGGCCCGTCTGAAGTTTGCCAATGACCATCTGGATGATCCAGAGGAGGAATGGGAGAAGTTCATGTGGTCTGATGAGACAAAAATAGAGCTTTTTGGTCTAAACTCCACTCGCCGTGTTTGGAGGAAGAAGAAGGATGAGTACAACCCCAAGAACACCATCCCAACCGTGAAGCATGGAGGTGGAAACATCATTCTTTGGGGATGGTTTTCTGCAAAGGGGACAGGACGACTGCACCGTATTGAGGGGAGGATGGATGGGGCCATGTATCGAGAGATCTTGGCCAACAACCTCGTTCCCTCAGTAAGAGCATTGAAGATGGGTCATGGCTGGGTCTTCCAGCATGACAACGACCCGAATCACACAGCCAGGGCAACTAAGGAGTGGCTCCGTAAGAAGCATCTCAAGGTCCTGGAGTGGCCTAGCCAGTCTCCAGACCTGAACCCAATAGAAAATCTTTGGAGGGAGCTGAAAGTCCGTATTGCCCAGCGACAGCCCCGAAACCTGAAGGATCTGGAGAAGGTCTGAATGGAGGAGTGGGCCAAAATCCCTGCTGCAGTGTGTGCAAACCTGGTCAAGAACTACAGGAAACGTATGATCTCTGTAATTGCAAACAAAGGTTTCTGTACCAAATATTAAGTTCTGCTTTTCTGATGTATCAAATACTTGTGTCATGCAATAAAATGCAAATGAATTACTTAAAAATCATACAATGTGATTTTCTGGATGTTTGTTTTAGATCCGTCTCTCACAGTTGAAGTGTACCTATGATAAAAATTACAGACCTCTACATGCTTTGTAAGTAGGAAAACCTGCAAAATCGGCAGTGTATCAAATACTTGTTCTCCCCACTGTATGTACTGTGTCTGTATCTATGTAATGTGTCTGTATGTCACGCCCTGATCTGTTTCACCTGTCCTTGTGCTTGTCTCCTCCCCCCTCCAGGTATCGCCCACCTTCTCCACTTATCCCCTGGGTATTTATACCTGTTATTTTCTGTCTGTCTGTGCCAGTTTGTAATGTTTGTCAAGCTTACCTGTGTTTGTCCTGTCGGCTCCTGTCTTTTTCCAGCCTCTCTTTTTCTCGTCCTCCTGGTTTTTGACCCGTGCCTGTCCTGACCCTGTACCCACCCGCCTGACCGCTCTGCCTGTCCCTGACCCTGACTCCCGTCCTGTACCTTTGCTCCACCTCTGGATTACTGAACTCTGCCTGTCCCTGACCCTGAGCCTGCCTGCCGTCCGGTACCTTTGATCCTACTCTGGATTATCAACCCCTGCCTGCCTTGACCTGTCGTTTTGCCTGCCCCTGTTGTTACAATAAACAGTGTCACTTCACACAGTCTGCACTTGGGTCTTACCTTGATACCTGATAGTCTGACACTGTATCTATGTAATGTGTCTGTATCTATGTAATTCTATATGTATTGATGTAAAAAAATAGGGACCACAATGGAAATAAGTCCAGACTTTAATTTGCAATCCCAGTCACTTTTAAAAATCTTTGTACTGTGTATGTACTATATATATGTATTTTTCCCCTGACAAATACAATTAATAAATCAATTCAAACTGTGCAGCAGCCATTTGGTGAATGGAAAGAGTCATCTGTTACAAAACACCAAAAACCAAAAAGTTAAATGACATTCAGAGATTGTCAAGCCAAGCCTTCAATACTGGGTAAGCCTACAAGGTAGGGAGAGAGGTTTGTCGAGATTTACATCTATTTATTGTGGTGTTGAAAATGCAAACCATGATATTGAAGTACCCGAAGTCGGTATGCTTTGTTTATTGGTTGTGTGGTGCATTGGCACAGAAACCTGTTGTTGGAAAATTTGTTGTATACATTTTATATCAGGTATAGGCAACTCCAGTTCTGGTGGGCCAGAAGGGAGACACAATTTCCCCCCCATCCCTAGTAAACACAGCTGAATAAACTACACTGAACAAAAATATAAAAACAACATGCAACAATTTCTAAGATTTTACTGAATTATAGTTCATATAAGGAAATCAGTCAATTTAAATGAATGCCCTAGGCCCTAATCTATGGATTTCACATGACTGGGAATACAGATATGCATCTGTTGGTCACAGATACTTTTTTAAAGTAGGGACGTGGATCAGAAAACCAGTCAGTATCAGGTGTGACCACCATTTGCCTCATCCAGCGTGACGCATAGAGTTGATCAGGCTGTTGATTATGGCCTGTGGAATGTTGTCCAACTCCTGAATATTCCTGCAGTCAGCATGCCAATTGTACGCTCGCTCAAAACTTGAGGCATCAGTGGCATTGCGTTGTGTGACAAAACTGCCCACTTTAGAGTGGCCTTTTATTGTCCCCAGCACAAGGTGCACCTGTGTAATGATCATGCTGTTTAATCAGCTTTTTGACATGCTGATTATCTTGGCAAAGGAGAATTGCTCACTAACAGCGATGTAGACAAATTTGTGCACAACATTTTATAGAAATGGTCAGCATATGTGGGAACTCCTTCAAGACTGTTGGAAAAGCATTCCAGCTGAAGCCGGTGGAGAGAATGCCAAGAGTGTGCAAAGCTGTTATCAAGGCAAAGGGTGGCTACTTTGAAGAATCTAAAATATATTTGAATTTGTTTAACACTTTTTTGGTTACTACATGATTCCATATGTGTTATTTCATAGTTTTGATGTCTTCACTATTATTCTACAATGTGGAAAATAATAAAATAAAATAAAACTTGAATGAGTGAGTGTGTCCAAAATTTGGACTGGTACTGTACGTCACAGACTTTGCCCCACGAGAGCACGCACGCACAGTTTTTACCCATCTCCGCTGTTGTTGCAGTCGGCCACATAAATTAATGATATCAAATAATTGCAATCATTTTAGGTGGAAAAGTACACATTTCCTGACTCAAAACCGAGTTCAATCGGCCATATGCTTTCAATAAAACAAAGATTTGTCTACAATTCTCTGATTTCTAGATCGTTCTTTGACTGACAATGGAGCAGAGCTAGCAATGCCAGGAAAGAGAGGGGGAGAAGGCAAACTCCACCTAACGAGTTCCAATGTATGGAATCAGTTGGGAAATGTTTGATTTTAGGTCAAATTCCCCTTTAAGGCCCCCAATATTAACCAGATAATGATCAGTTTGCGCCCCCAAAAATAACAAGTTACACAAGCCTACTGGGCTACAAATGGATCAGCCCATCTGGCATTTGCCAGAAATACCAGATGGCAGGTCCACCACTGCACCTGCATCCCACACAGCTCTACTGGACAGATGGGACATGGAGGAAGAGAGAAAGAATAGCCTATGTCTTTATCAAGCCTTATAAGACAAGACCTGTATAGAAAGATACCATAGTCATCATTCTACTGCTGAAGTTAGAAAGTGATGTGAAGCACGATCAGGGTGAGATACTGAGATAAAGGTAGCTAATTACCGTCTTAAAAGGATAACACAGCTTTCGGTTAATCAGGTGAGGTGGATGTCATCAGCAGTACATACAAAACTGTGTTATGGGAATGTTCTTTCCAACATACAGTAAGAAGTCTCCACAGTATGGACAGATTTGATTTCCCATCTGACACTTTACAAACTCCAAGTCAATTGCAAATAGGTTTTAATTCATTCTATGGCCATACAAACATGCTGTCATACTGTCAAGACATTCAAGAAATGTTAACATCCAATCTCACCAAGTCAAATACTAGTTATTACAGTATGACCTTGGATGCAGATTGTCATTAAAAGTTTGCTTCATCACATGCAATGTGTCTGAAAAAAAACTTTGAACAGGCCTAGCTAGTGTCATTGTCAGGTGGCCTCGTGGGAGTTCCTCCACTCCAGTGAGGGGTAGCTAGTATGACTATATGGTGCAATTAGAGGGGTGATGTGATGGGTGTCCTCCAGGTAGTGTCCCAATAGAAGTAGGAGGAGGGGGGCTATTAATGACCATCTGCTCAGAGAGCGGCCAGTATCACCTCTTTAATGAAGATGAATGTGTAGATAGGAGGGCCTGACCAGGAGGTGCCATGCAGGGGGCTAATGACACGTGGAGGGTCCACTGCCCAGGCTCCCTAATGAGAGAGATTGGAACCTGAAGACTTAATACAATCAGTATCAGACATGAGCAGTACACTAATGTTACAGAGAGATTGAGTAGCCCCTGTATGACTTTACACTATTCAGTGAGCATCAGCTACACACTTATCAAACACAACTTTTGATGGCCTGTCACATTTAATGTGATGCCATGTCTATTATTCAAGAGGTTGAATACGTTTGAAAGTGTCCGATAAGGATGTAAAAAGTGTAAAGTTTTATGTAACGGTGACATCTCTTTTTGAAGTGGTTACCCCTCTAGTTTGAAGTGATGCTGCATTTGTATTGTCATTTCAGAGTTCATGCTCAACAGCTCAGCATTCCAAGTATAACTACTTGGAATGTTGAGACTCATCTCCTATGAGTGCTCATATTTACTCACTGCATCAAGAGGAGTCAGCAAGTGACTACTGCAAATGAGAACTATGTTCAACCCAAGTTCAATTCAATCCAATCCAATCTAAACTCCTGTAGGCCTACCTAATTCACAAGCAAGCCTATTGATACTTTTTTCCCCTGGGATGTTCACAAACTCATCTGGCACAGGCCTTGCTTATTTTCTCAACTAACTCTCAAAACTCACAATAGCTCTGGTAAATTGCAGCTCCAGCTCTTTTATGTTTACACATCCACAGATCACCACTGCAGTGGAAGATGATGATGAACAACACTGTGCTTCATGTTTCAAGTTCCTGGATTTCCATTCATATGTATACAAAAAAGTACTTTCATACAGAAACATTTCATGAGCTGTAAATGTCAATTTCAAAGCTTTTAAAACAGAACAAATGTCCTGTATCTTTTCATTACGTTTTACAAAAATACTCCTCGTTTCCATTGTCTGCCTTAATTTAGGTGTAGTGCTGGCCCGGGAATCCTGTCAGATTGGCAGAGGGAGTCGAGGAGCAGAAGGATGTCCAGTACACTCTTAGAAAAAAGGTTTCCAAAAGGGTTCTTCGGATGTCCCCATGGGAGAACCCTTTTTAGTTCCAGATATAACCCTTTTTGGTTCCAAGTAGAACCCTCTGTGGAAAGTGTTCTATATTGAACCCAAAATGGTTCTATCTGGAACCAAACATTTTCTTCAAAGGGTTCCCCTATGGGAACAGCCAAAGAACACTTTTAGGTTCTAGATACAGTAGCACCTTTTTTTTCTAAGAGTGTATTAGGCAACATATCAGAGGTCCCATATAATTGTGCTGTTAATAACATCCAAAGAGAAGTGAGTTTACAACACATACCCCCAGGCCTGACCCTGCAGGCCTACTGAAATGAAAAACAAGCCTTTGCCCCGACGGCTGTTTTCAACACGAGCTGTTCTGTCAGCAGTATTTTATTAGAATCATCCTGTTCTCAAAGACAACAGTGAGAACAGAAAAAGAACACATGGCCAGAATGAAAGAGTAGGGTCTTCTGTCTATGTCTCTGCATCCATCTTCTGACTGCAATCCATACATTTTCCTCAGTTAGTGGTTATTCTGTTGCACAGGTTATAAGTGAAATAGAGTAAGATTGATGGATGGAAGTGAGAGACATTTAGAGGCCCATCTCTTCCTCGCTCATCTCTGTCTGGAGGATTATACCTGGAGGGACTGCCTTCAGAGGGCAGAAGGATGGATGCCTTACACTCCTCCTTTACATTGGCATTCACACAGTGGATGGCATCATCCATACTTCAGAGGAGCGGAGAGAGAGAGTTTATGGCCTTTAGAGTGATGATGAGGCATTGTTTCCAGGGAGGCTCAGAGTGCCAGCACTTTTTAACACCCACTCCACACTGTTGTTTACAGTGGAAAGCCACTCATGATGGGCTCCCGAGTGGCGCAGCGGTCTAAGGCACTGCATCTCAGTGCTAGAGGCATCACTACAGACCCTGGTTTGATTCCAGGCTGTATCACAACCGGCCGTGATAAAGAGTCCCATAGGGCGGCGCACAATTGGCCCAGTGTCGCTCGGGTTAAGGTTAGGCCCGGGTAGGCCGTCATTGTAAATACGAATTTGTTCTTAACTGACCTGCCTAGTTAAATAAAGGTAAAAAAGATTACTGTATGTTACAGGTTGTCCGACATGATATAAAAAAAATCCATCCTTTATGTAATGGACTTTTGTTGGCGTATCTATTGAATATCTCTTATGTATTCTTGATTTTGCATTCCAGAAAAAATGTATAATGACTCTGTAATTTTAAAATGTAATAAAAGGTATGATTCAAATAAATTGATAACTTTAAATCACTACACACATTCCCTCTGTCTCGCTCTGCCTAC
This sequence comes from Salvelinus alpinus, assembly GCF_045679555.1. NCBI lineage: Eukaryota > Metazoa > Chordata > Actinopteri > Salmoniformes > Salmonidae > Salvelinus > Salvelinus alpinus. The sequence goes on from NC_092086.1 coordinate 100,479,844, forward strand.
ACTAAAAGGGTTGAGTCAGCCTGTAGTAACCTTGTGTTTGACTTGTATTGTCATTAACAAATCAAACGTGGATTAATTAGCCAGCAGTCACGCGGGATGTGCATTACAGTAAGTGACTATTTTAATATAACTTCAAGAAAAATCACCAATAGTCTTTCACATTGACACCAGTGCTTTGCTGCTTTTGGAAGTGCTGCTACTGTCATTAAGTATGGAATGATTGGTTAAGTGTCAGAAAGCCCATAAGTGCATTAAGTACAAATGGATCTCTTTCCAGAAATGGTTGTCACCCCTTTCCCCTCTCTACATCCCCCCTCTCTCTTTACCAAAGTATACACTCATTTACACATAAACTGTTACAGTATATACTGTTTACATTCACAATAACAGTTTAATGTGTGATATACAGAAAACAGCAATATTTTACCTAGACCATCGCTAAGCTACTCTATCTACAGTATACAGTACACAAATACACGGTTGGAAAGAATGCTGAGTTTACCCTAAGGGTTACATAAACAGTAAATACCATCTACAATGGACATAAACCCTATCGTGGTGTTCCTGCTGTATCAGTGTTTGTAGTGAAGATGGAGAGTCTGTGTGGTTGCTCTGTCCCCAGCCCTACTGCTGTATCAGTGTTTGTAGTGAAGATGGAGAGTCTGTGTGGTTGCTCTGTCCCCAGCCCTACTGCTGTATCAGTGTTTGTAGTGAAGATGGAGAGTCTGTGTGGTTGCTCTGTCCCCAGCCCTACTGCTGTATCAGTGTTTGTAGTGAAGATGGAGAGTCTGTGTGGTTGCTCTGTCCCCAGCCCTACTGCTGTATCAGTGTTTGTAGTGAAGATGGAGAGTCTGTGTTGTTGCTCTGTCCCCCAGCCCTACTGCTGTATCAGTGTTTGTAGTGAAGATGGAGAGTCTGCGTTGTTGCTGTGTCCCCAGCCCTACTGCTGTATCAGTGTTTGTAGTGAAGATGGAGTCTGTGTTGTTGCTTTGCCCGCAGCCCTAATGCTGTATCAGTGTTTGTAGTGAAGATGGAGAGTCTGTGTTGTTGCTCTGTCCCCAGCCCTACTGCTGTATCAGTGTTTGTAGTGAAGATGGAGAGTCTGTGTGGTTGCTCTGTCCCCAGCCCTACTGCTGTATCAGTGTTTGTAGTGAAGATGGAGAGTCTGTGTGGTTGCTCTGTCCCCAGCCCTACTGCTGTATCAGTGTTTGTAGTGAAGATGGAGAGTCTGTGTTGTTGCTCTGTCCCCCAGCCCTACTGCTGTATCAGTGTTTGTAGTGAAGATGGAGAGTCTGTGTGGTTGCTCTGTCCCCAGCCCTACTGCTGTATCAGTGTTTGTAGTGAAGATGGAGAGTCTGTGTTGTTGCTCTGTCCCCAGCCCTACTGCTGTATCAGTGTTTGTAGTGAAGATGGAGTCTGTGTTGTTGCTTTGCCCGCAGCCCTACTGCTGTATCAGTGTTTGTAGTGAAGATGGAGAGTTTGTGTGGTTGCTCTGTCCCCCAGCCCTACTGCTGTATCAGTGTTTGTAGTGAAGATGGAGAGTCTGTGTTGTTGCTTTGCCCACAGCCCTACTGCTGTATCAGTGTTTGTAGTGAAGATGGAGAGTCTGTGTTGTTGCTCTGTCCCCAGCCCTACTGCTGTATCAGTGTTTGTAGTGAAGATGGAGTCTGTGTTGTTGCTTTGCCCGCAGCCCTACTGCTGTATCAGTGTTTGTAGTGAAGATGGAGAGTCTGTGTTGTTGCTCTGTCCCCAGCCCTACTGCTGTATCAGTGTTTGTAGTGAAGATGGAGAGTCTGTGTGGTTGCTCTGTCCCCAGCCCTACTGCTGTATCAGTGTTTGTAGTGAAGATGGAGAGTCTGTGTGGTTGCTCTGTCCCCAGCCCTACTGCTGTATCAGTGTTTGTAGTGAAGATGGAGAGTCTGTGTTGTTGCTCTGTCCCCCAGCCCTACTGCTGTATCAGTGTTTGTAGTGAAGATGGAGAGTCTGTGTTGTTGCTCTGTCCCCCAGCCCTACTGCTGTATCAGTGTTTGTAGTGAAGATGGAGAGTCTGTGTTGTTGCTCTGTCCCCAGCCCTACTGCTGTATCAGTGTTTGTAGTGAAGATGGAGAGTCTGTGTGGTTGCTCTGTCCCCAGCCCTACTGCTGTATCAGTGTTTGTAGTGAAGATGGAGAGTCTGTGTGGTTGCTCTGTCCCCAGCCCTACTGCTGTATCAGTGTTTGTAGTGAAGATGGAGAGTCTGTGTTGTTGCTCTGTCCCCCAGCCCTACTGCTGTATCAGTGTTTGTAGTGAAGATGGAGAGTATGTGTGGTTGCTCTGTCCCCAGCCCTACTGCTGTATCAGTGTTTGTAGTGAAGATGGAGAGTCTGTGTTGTTGCTCTGTCCCCAGCCCTACTGCTGTATCAGTGTTTGTAGTGAAGATGGAGTCTGTGTTGTTGCTTTGCCCGCAGCCCTACTGCTGTATCAGTGTTTGTAGTGAAGATGGAGAGTTTGTGTGGTTGCTCTGTCCCCCAGCCCTACTGCTGTATCAGTGTTTGTAGTGAAGATGGAGAGTCTGTGTTGTTGCTTTGCCCACAGCCCTACTGCTGTATCAGTGTTTGTAGTGAAGATGGAGAGTCTGTGTTGTTGCTCTGTCCCCCAGCCCTACTGCTGTATCAGTGTTTGTAGTGAAGATGGAGAGTCTGTGTTGTTGCTCTGTCCCCAGCCCTACTGCTGTATCAGTGTTTGTAGTGAAGATGGAGAGTCTGTGTTGTTGCTCTGTCCCCAGCCCTACTGCTGTATCAGAGTTTGTAGTGAAGATGAAGAGTCTGTGTTGTTGCTCTGTCCCCCAGCCCTACTGCTGTATCAGTGTTTGTAGTGAAGATGGAGAGTCTGTGTTGTTGCTCTGTCCCCAGCCCTCCTGCTGTATCAGTGTTTGTAGTGAAGATGGAGAGTTTGTGTGGTTGCTCTGTCCCCCAGCCCTACTGCTGTATCAGTGTTTGTAGTGAAGATGGAGAGTCTGCGTTGTTGCTCTGTCCCCAGCCCTACTGCTGTATCAGTGTTTGTAGTGAAGATGGAGAGTCTGCGTTGTTGCTCTGTCCCCCAGCCCTACTGCTGTATCAGTGTTTGTAGTGAAGATGGAGAGTCTGCATTGTTGCTCTGTCCCCAGCCCTACTGCTGTATCAGTGTTTGTAGTGAAGATGGAGAGTCTGTGTTGTTGCTCTGTCCCCAGCCCTACTGCTGTATCAGTGTTTGTAGTGAAGATGGAGAGTCTGTGTTGTTGCTCTGTCCCCAGCCCTCCTGCTGTATCAGTGTTTGTAGTGAAGATGGAGAGTTTGTGTGGTTGCTCTGTCCCCCAGCCCTACTGCTGTATCAGTGTTTGTAGTGAAGATGAAGAGTCTGCGTTGTTGCTCTGTCCCCCAGCCCTACTGCTGTATCAGTGTTTGTAGTGAAGATGGAGAGTCTGCGTTGTTGCTCTGTCCCCCAGCCCTACTGCTGTATCAGTGTTTGTAGTGAAGATGGAGAGTCTGTGTTGTTGCTCTGTCCCCCAGCCCTACTGCTGTATCAGTGTTTGTAGTGAAGATGGAGAGTCTGTGTTGTTGCTCTGTCCCCCAGCCCTACTGCTGTATCAGTGTTTGTAGTGAAGATGGAGAGTCTGTGTTGTTGCTCTGTCCCCAGCCCTCCTGCTGTATCAGTGTTTGTAGTGAAGATGGAGAGTTTGTGTGGTTGCTCTGTCCCCCAGCCCTACTGCTGTATCAGTGTTTGTAGTGAAGATGGAGAGTCTGTGTTGTTGCTCTGTCCCCAGCCCTCCTGCTGTATCAGTGTTTGTAGTGAAGATGGAGAGTCTGTGTTGTTGCTCTGTCCCCCAGCCCTACTGCTGTATCAGTGTTTGTAGTGAAGATGGAGAGTCTGTGTGGTTGCTCTGTCCCCCAGCCCTACTGCTGTATCAGTGTTTGTAGTGAAGATGGAGAGTCTGCGTGGTTGCTCTGTCCCCCAGCCCTACTGCTGTATCAGTGTTTGTAGTGAAGATGGAGAGTCTGTGTTGTTGCTTTGCCCCCAGCCCTACTGCTGTTATATTCTGCCACGCTCTGACATTTACAAACCCACCGTAGCTAGCTTAGCCAAGGAAAGGAGAGGGAAAGGAGAGGCCAAATCCCAGTGGGATCAGCGGAAGGTTGCTGCTTGAAGGAAACATACCCTGAAAGTACATAGAATTGTCATGATAATCTTGTAAACAACATCCAATCACATAGTTGACCTCCACAGGCTGCAAATGTTGCCATTTCATGTATTTTAAGAGCTATGTCTGTCCAAAAGGGACACTTAAATACTGTACTACTAGACTCCTAAACCATCTCATTGGTGTACTAACAGTAGCCCCTGCTGGTAAGAGGGAGAACTTTTTACATACAAGGAGGTTACAGAACAGAAAATCATACATAGCATACGTCAGTCCAGTGAGCTGATTAATATTACACACAGTACTATTCATATGCAATTAATTATTAAATGATAAATGGGGAATTAATTCATATTGACAGCAAGACAGAATAGGGAAAGGGACATGTGAAATACACAGGAGGCTGGTGGGAGGAGCTATAGGAGGATGGGCTCATTGTAATGGCTGAAATGGAATAAATGGAACAGAGTCAAACATGTGGTTTCCATATGTTTGATGTATTTGATACTGTATAATTTATTCTATATCGTTGCCATTACAATGAGCACATCCTCTTATAGCTCCTCCCACCAGCCTATTCTGGTGGAATCCTGTTCGTTGAGGATTAATCATACTTCTACTCTCCACTAGATATCTTCATCACACTGACTTCCTCCTGAAAGCTGACATCGAACTGATGAGGCCAAATTACCAATCTGCCTCACTTCCACTCTAATACACAGCCTAAAATTCACAATGCAGAGTTACAGTGCAAATGCAATATAAGTTATCATTCGACATGTATTTCCCCAGTAATACTCTCATTACTTTACCTGCATTTTCTTCTTGACACTTAAACAGGTTTAATCAGAGAGGGGATGGGGGCTGAAAGATGACCCACTGATCATAAAAGGCATAATACATCCCTGTACACCTGAGAATCTCAGAACCTCCCTGATATCACACTGATTTGGCTAAAATTATTCTATATCTATGGTACCCACATACGTCAATGTCCCCAAAATAGTGTTTTTGACCAGCTCCCTGTCTGAGACAACATAGAAAATGCATTTATTTGGCAGTGAGTGGCACAATATGTCGTATATTCCCCTTACATTTCTCTTGACAATATTATTGACTGTGTTGCCCCTGTCCAGAGGGTTCCTCCTCTATACGGGTTACCAAGCAGACTACTTTCAAGTCACCCTAGAGTAAACACAATGGTTGCTATGCCAACTCGGAGCAGGATCCACAGGGCAAACACTCGAGACGCCAGGAGAAAAGTAGTTAACAATGGAGCCTGAACTGGAGTTGGTTGGGTTGGTGTGGAGGGGGGGTTGACTAGATGGGATACAGCTTTTGGCAGATTTTACTTTTCGTAGCAGGTTAGCAGAACTTACGCAGCAGGTTAGGAGAATTAGGTTAAGGTTAGGAAAAGGGTTAAGGTTGGAGAAATGCTAAAAATTTGAATTTCTTGTCAATCTACTGCGCGCGAATTCACAGACGATAGTTTAAGTGAATACTTTTCAGGTGAGTAAAAATGTCAGTGGCTGTATTCCCTATTCAATTGTTTCGCATTGTCATTTACTTTAGTTGACTTTACTGTAAACGTTAAATCTGCGTAAGGTATTAATACTACAAACGTATAAAATAATTTTTCTTAGAAATGACTCTGCTAATAAATGCTAATCTACCAAATTACACACTTTGCAAATTACACATCTTCTGTAACGAAGTAACGTTAGCCAACAGTAATTTGAAACTGCAATTGGTTTTGTATAAAGTTGTTTTTAATTAAATAACATGTACGATTTTATTGACCATAGCCTATCATGTGTGTTGGACAGAAAGTGCATTAGTGAATTCATTAGGCCTATATCACCTCTTGAATACACTTATCTTGCAACATCCTGTATTATTATCCTTGTTCATAAACAGTTTGGTACTAATCACCATATGTGAACTTAGAATTTATATAATTGTATTACATTGTAGACATGCTTGAAAATGGATGCAATATTTTGATTTTGTAGGTGCGAGAATAGAGTAGACTATATGTGACAGACTAGACTGGCTTGATTCAGTCTTATGTAGCAACATTTGAAATGGTGTTTTTTACATTAGATAAAAGTAGAGACTCAGTTAGAAAATGGTATATCAAACACTACAGTTAAGGAACAATGGGGAAAGTAATTCTGCTTTGAAAGTTGATAAACTTGTAACCTCACTTTTGAGAAAATGGACCTGGATTATTTTGGTAAACCTACTGGAGAGCTCTTTCTTGTCTACACCCATTCAGCATGATTCACACCCTCTTAAGCCTTAGCTCCACCCATCTCTTTAAGGATTCACATGAGGCCATGTACTAAACAACCAAAGATTTAAAGACTAAAGGCTGGTTAATACTACGTCTATCGACAGTTGATGCAGTGTCATCATGAACATTCCATTGTCGTCCGACATCAAACGTGTTGTTATCGTTATGAAAAAGTATAAACACAAAAACTACAGACTGGTGGTCCAAAATAGCATAGCTAGTGTATTTCAGCACCAATTAACCCACTAATTTAAAATATATATTTAGTATATGTTAATCTAGCAAACCAGGCAACTAAAAGCAGCTTTCTAAACAATGTTTTGGTTCATTTCTAGCTTGTTAGCCAGCTAGCTTGTTCAAATAATGGCCATATCATATAGCTGACAACGTCTTCACTTTAGCTCATTTGTCTTCATTATTACAGGAAAATAAACTCACAACAAGATCATTATTTACAAGTTAATAGCGAGCCAATTACAGAAAATAGCTTACCGTTGTGAGTGTGACGAAATAAAAGCAGAGCATTCTACCAGAGAATTTTAGAACTTGGACACTGTCTCGTTGACGTTATATCCTAATTTGATTTTGGTGCAGGTCATATTCTTCACATTACCGTCTCTGGTAAACACATACTATATCAAATAAAATCAAAGTTATTTGTCACATGCACAGGATACAAAAGGTGTAATGAAATGGTTACTTGCATAGTGGAGTCTTTTGTTTAGACATGTAGCTAGCTAGCTAAACAATTAACCATAATCCCAACTCATAGCATTACTACCCTGCATGAATCTGCGGGTAGCTAACCAAACAGGTTCAATGTTAGCTAGCTAGCTAACATTAGGCAATAATTAGCAATGCAAATGGCTCTGAGATATGTGTAACGTTCGTTCTCCTCCTCGTCTGAGGAGGAGCATGGAACAGACCAAAACGCAGCTTGTGTGGAATACATGATGAATTTATTTAAACAAGACGAACACGAAGCACACTTGATAAATTACAAAATAACAAAAAACGACGTAGACCGACCTGGACATGAGAACTTACATAACACGAAGAACGCACGAACAGGAACAGACTAAACAAACAAAACAGTCCCGTGTGGTACATACACAGACACGGAAGACAATCACCCACAAACAAACAGTGAGAACAGCCTACCTTAATATGGTTCTCAATCAGAGGAAACGTCAAACACCTGCCCCTGATTGAGAACCATATAAGGCTAATTAACCATGAACCTAAACAAGAAACAAATAACATAGACTGCTCACCCCAACTCACGCCCTGACCATACTAAACAAATAAAAAAACAACGGAAAACAGGTCAGGAATGTGACAATATGAATAATATTACTATACAGATCATACATGTAAGATTAGCTAGCGAGCCAGCCAGCTAACGTTAGCTAGCTAGCTAACAGTACGTTTTAACTTGAACTGAAAATGACTTTCTGACTAAATCAGAAACTTATAATATCTGAAAATGTAGCTAGCTAGACTATCTTACCCGTATACATGGATGGACACTTCTCCCTTTGTCACGGATGCCATGGTTGCCCTTAGTTTTAAGATGTAATCCGGAGACACAACAGCCTTCTGTTTGTTCTCTTTTCGACTCCCTGCACATATTTGCAATCAAACGGCAGAATTTTCTCCATCTCCTTACGTATCATCCTCTGCTTCCACCAGGCATTCCACTGATTTCAAAACTCAGTCCTCCAGAAAATGGAGAACAACACGTTCGCAGTTATTACCTACACATATTGAGCAGCCCTTTGTTATAGACAGAAGCATGCTACATGGCAGACCAATCCAAACTCATCTCTCGGCAAGTCCAGCCCATTCAATTGTCTCAGCCGATCATGGCTAGCGGGAAGGTTCCTCTCTTTTTTCGTGGCTAAACAAACTAGGCTCGTAATTTAACAATGTTATTCATATTTACAGATGGCATACAAGTTTGTTATTAAGGCACATGAAAGTTCACATGTTCCAGAAAGCATTTCTGACAAAAAACACACTTAGATTTTTTTTTTAAGTTTACGTTCAAATGCCTCTCCTATGAAGTAGTGATGCGCGATATATGCCTATTTTCCTGAAACGAGTCGCATATGGCAACACTAGGCTACCTGGGGCGGCAGGTAGCCTAGTGGTTAGAGTGTTGGACTAGTGACTGAAAGGTTGCAAGATCAAATCCCCAAGCTGACAAGGTAAAAATATGCCGTTCTGCCCCTGTCCAGTACCCCTCAGCTCCAGGACAAACGTTGGGAGTTCTGTCCTGCTTCCTGCCCTGAGCCTCCGCAAGCAGGTGTTGACCAATGGGAAACAGCCAAATATTTTAGGTGTCTTACATATGTCGGGGCAAAAAGTTCCCACCCTTCAACTCCCACCCACCAGCCTTGCAGCCACCAATGTCTTACATATGTCGGGGCGCTTGGCGTCTGACTGCTCTGACAGTGGTGGCAAAGGTAATTTCTTGCAAGCCTTGTAATAAACAACGTTAAATACAGAGTAATACATTGACACATGGGTAAACAGCCAATGATGATGTCCTGATCTTCTATGTAAGATAACTGTTATGGACTTGAGCAGCCTCAGATTTTGTCCCATTAGTAGGATATAGTGTGACCTTAATGACCTTAGAGCAGTGGTCATCACTCAGCATGTTAAATGCTGATACACTTGTAAATGAGGATGTCACTCCAAATAAGTTTGAAGTGTCCTATTGAAGTAACCACTTCTGGTTTCCTACCATAAACTATTATTTAAAACTTAGATATTTTGGATATGCTCTGACAGGACCTGTGTTGAGGAACTCTTCTTCCTCTCAACTGAAAGATCGCAGTGTGCACATGTCCTAGAACAGAAGACAGGCTCACAGTGATATGTTGTAAGCAGAGTTGTTCAATCAGCCCCTCTCTTCTCGCCTCTCTTCAAAGTAGCACTGATTTACTGTACATTGACTTCTTCATACTTCACTTTACCTCAATATCGTCCGCCCACCCTAACCTCCACTCCACCCCAGACCTCCTTTTTCCCTGGCCTGTTTATTGATAATTAACTAAGCAGAAAGCTTGTCCCCAAATGACCCAAGGAGGAAAAAGAGGAAGAAAATAAATCTCATCTGTAATGAACAGAGCAGAAAGTGTTTCTGTTCAGGTTTGTTAGGGGGAATTTCAGGATTCATAAGCTTCCCCTTACAGAAAAACCACATGATTAAACATGTGTTTTTGGAATAATTCACGTGTGTTCACATTTTATTGTGTAGTTTCATGTTATCACGTTGCATTACATGTTCAAATCTTGATCACATTAACTTCACATAAGAGCACATGTGATCACAGGAAAACATGTTTCTGGAACAATTTCCATGTGATCACGTGAAATTCATGTGGTTTTTCCGTAAGGGTCTACTGAACACGACAAAAACCATTAGGTTTGTGTTTGATTTCTGTTGAAGATGTCTGTCTCACGGGTCCCTGGTGTGCAAACACAGGTTGCTGTGTTAATATGGTGAAGTGAACTGTGATGGAGATGAACAGACCCTGAACCATGGATTCATTGCATCTCAATCAAAGTCAGATACTGCCGGTAAAAACTAGAAATGTATGTCAGATACATTTTATCTATTTTATTGAACCTTTATTTAACTAGGCAAGTCAGTTAAGAACAAATTCTTATTTACAATGACGACCTACGAAAAGGCAAAAGGCCTCCTGCGGGGACAGGGTGTCACGCCCTGGCCATAGTTTGCGTTGTATGTTTCTATGTTTTGTTTGGTCAGGGTGTGATAGGAGTGGGCATTCTATGTTGTATGTCTAGTTTGTCTGTTTCTATGTGTTTGTTCTGATATGGTTCTCAATCAGAGGCAGGTGTTTTTCATTGTCTCTGATTGGGAGCCATATTTAGGTAGCCTGTTTTGTCATTGTGGGTTGTGGGTGATTGTTCCTGTTCCTGTGTTTTTGTATTTTTCACCGTTCAGGACTGTTTCGTTTCGTTCTCGTGTTTTGTTGTTTTTGTTAGATTATTCGTGTTCATTAAAATGGATAATCATCACGCTGCATTTTGGTCCTCCTCTCTTTCTCCTAACGACGAACGTTACACAGGGGCTGGAATTAAAAATATTTGTTTAAATTATAAATATAGGACAAAACACACATCACGACAAGAGAGACAACACAACACCACATAAAGAGAGACCTAAGATACAGTATGATGACAATGGTTGGATGCAAAAGACAATGCCACAACCACATTTTAGAAGACTGCAGTAGTTGAAGCGCTCACTACAAATACACACAGTGAGAGTTCTCCACAACCTTCTTTCTATTATATAGACAATATATTATATTGTCTTGTCTATAATTTACTTAGAAAAGCTTCATTCTATCATTAATTAACTTACAAAAGTGGTTATTTTTCATCTTGTTTCAAGCTGTGTTAAACAATGTTGATTGAAAGACTTTAGCACAAGCAACAACACTGCAATGTTGAGGCTGGAGTGCTCAGATATAGGCTTCTGATTCAATATGATTTTTGTAATACAGAGTTTTTTCTGGATAAAAAGGGGGCTTAGGTGGTGAGCGTTGTAGGAGGCGTGTTTCATGACTTCCGGATCCTCTCCTTGTTCGGGCGGCGTTCGGCGGTCGACGTCGCCGGTCTTCTAGCCATCGCCGATCCACCTTTCATTTTCCATTTGTTTTGTCTTGTCTTCCTGCACACCTTGTTTACATCTCCTACTAATTACATGTGTATTTAACCCTCTGTTCCCTCCTGTCTGTGTGGGGTATTGTTTATTGTCAAGGTTGGCACGCTTCCGGCTGGTTTGCGCCAGGTTTTGTTTTATTACCCGTGCTTTGTGGCAGCCGGTACTTTGTACTTGGGTTTTGTACTTTTGCTGCCTCATCTTGTTTCCTTGGGCATTTTGTGTTGTGACGCGTTGCGTTCTGTATTATGATTGCCTAAGTAAAGTGCTTTGTACATTCATCTCTGCTCTCCTGCGCCTGACTTCCATGCACCAGCTACACCCACCGTTGACAGCGTGGCAATGGGCGTGGCCGGCACGGCTGAATTTTATAGGAAACTTCCTGCAATTCTATACATTTCAACATGGAGCTGAGATAAATAAAAAAATAAAAAGTTTTGAAGCTAATTTCCTGCAATTCTAGACATTTTGCCATGGAGCTTCGAGAAAATTTTGCAATTCTATGCATTTTGCCGTGGATAATAATTCTGTGTTCGTTTCCTCAAACATAATAACAAAATCAATACTGCTAAATTCATTGTTTTTTAAATTTTCAATTCCCGCTGACTGTCTAGCGTTTATTTTGGTGATTGTTAATTCTCAAAGATTATAAAAAATACTTTACATCTGGTTTTAGTCGTTAAAGTTTACACTGAAAGCGTTTTTCCAACCCATAAAATGTAATCTTTTTTTTCACTGTTATGATTTGTAAAGTATATGGTCTAATTTCCTATGTCCCTATATAATATGACCTTGGTGGTGAACCCTCAACCCTCTAATGGTGAACTTGTCTCTACCAGGTTACTTTGTCTCAGGACCAAGTATGCAAGTGTTGGGCCAGCAGGCTGGTGCTAACCTCTGGGTCACCTGTAGTCCCATGGTGGTCCAGAGCCTGTGTCCAGTGTCTCCTGTCACGAGTCAGGCCTACACCTCTGGGCCTCTGGTACCACACCACCAACCCCCACAAGGCCTGGTGGTACCTTACACAGATGCCAGGTGAGTCAACCTCTGCACCACTCTAGGTGAGGGAGTATACCGCCAAACTCTTGTCATTACACTGATTTCTGTACTCTAAACAAAGTCAACATACAGTACTATATTAAACAGTTGTGTTACTCATTTGTGAGATTTCCCTTGTACTTCTATCCTTTCTTCAGGTCCTTGCTCTCCAGAGAGTCCCTGGCATCCACCACCCTGAGCCTAGCAGAGACCCAGTCAGTTCTGAGTGGCAGACAGGAGTGGCCCTATGGCTACCGGGTCCTTCCTCCACTCTGCCCACAACAGGGTTCCACCCAGGCCAGCAAGGGGGGTGAGCTGCTCAGCCTGCCCCCTGGCACTGCCATGTCCGGGGGCACCAGCATCTCCAACTCTGCCTCCCTGCCCTCCTACCTGTTTGGGGGAGATGCCAACAGCCCCCGGCAGTACTCAGCCCACTCCAAAAAGAAGGCCCTCTCCATCTCACCTCTGTCAGACAGCCATGGCCTTGACTTCAACTCCATCATCCGTACCTCGCCCACCTCGCTGGTGGCTTACATCAATGGCTCCCGGAGCTCTCCGACCTCCCACCACACCCTTTCACCCCTCCAGCCTGAGGTCTATGGCCATTTCCTGGGGGTGAGAGGGAGCTGTATCCCCTATCCTCAGACTTCAGGCCTCCTCAGCCTACCAGGCTCCACGCTCGCTCTGACCCCACTGAGTGACCCCAAACCTGGATTGGAGTGTGGCCGCATGCAGAGGCTGGAGCAGGGCGGGGCGCTGGAGAGCCAGATGGCTAACATGGTGGTGGAGCAGCAGTGTCTCCCAGAGGAGGGAGGGACACCACAGAGGGCTGCCAGTAACACTAATGACCTGGTGCCATCTCTACACTTTCAGCTAGAGTTGGCCACCATCATCAGATCAGATAGTCCACCGCAGGGCCCCCCACCTCCTTACCACTCTCACTACCAGCACCGCCAACTCCAAAGACCTTAGCCACATCCAGGGTCAGGCCCAGTCCCAGGGCCCTGTCTCTCAGCCCCCCCCAGCTCCCCCTGGGCATGGGACCAGCCTCGTGCCCCATCCCCTGTCCCTCTTCCCCATGCAGGAGGAAGAGGAGGGGGAGCTGGAGGACTACAGTGGGGGGCACTGCTGCCGCTGGGTGGACTGCAGTGCTGTGTATGACCAAAAGAAGGAGCTGGTTAGGCACATAGAGAAGCGCCATGTGGACCAGCGGAAGGGCGAAGACTTCACCTGCTTCTGGGCGGTGTGTCCACGCAGGTTCAAGCCGTTCAATGCCCGCTACAAACTCCTCATCCACATGAGAGTCCACTCTGGAGAGAAACCCAACAAGTGCACGGTACATAGCAAATCAATCTCTGGTGAAGACCTCAAAACTGTCTTTAACATGCAAGTGTGTATCTGTTTAGTCATCCACTTCAGAATCCATTGGCTTTACCTGAACCCAATTTTACCTCAGCTTTACATACCATCCCCCTTATGCACAATGGTTAACATCCTTTTTTCCATAAGTGTGTTACAGGAGGTTAGTGAGTGCAGCAGTTCCCTTCCCGACTGTCTCTCCTGTCTACTGTGAGTCAACCAGCCAGGGAAATAGACATCTTGAAGTACGCATGTTGTACCTCTTTAATGCCTTTGTGTGCTCTGATGTATGTTTGAAGGCTAAAGGTTGGGGTCAGAAATATGGTCTTTCTCCTTTTAACTGTTGCCATGGGCTAATTAGCCAGCTCTGTGAAAATTGACATGAGAGTTAACTCAATTATGTAGTTATTAAATCAGCACAAAGACAGTGCAGTGCTTAAGATCTGGCAGGGCACCAGTCAGTAAGCCTCCTGCTCTCTCTCTCTCCCCGTCTGCCCCCCCCCCTCTCTCCCTCTCTTGCTCTACCAAGCCTGTCAGTAGCCAATAAGACTTATTAGTGCCAAGTCAGGTACAGACTTGGCTGGGGTTCTGTGAAGCTGATGCCCCCTGGCCCGGTTCTGATCGGTCTGGTTATATGGCCAAGCAGAGAGACAGTTGAATGGAGTTAATCTGAAAGCCATGTATCCTTGGACCTGGTTCTGATGAGGGGATTGGCTGGATCCCCCGAGATAGGTGCTCCCAGGCCTAGTGCTGCTGCTGGTGGTTCTCTTAGATGTGCTGCTAAAGAAGGCCACGTTTTGGTTCTCTTCACTAGTCTCTTTTGATGTTTTGTATCAGTCCTGACCTGTTTTATGTTGTTTTTTATGTGTTTATGGTCAGGGCATGTGTTTTGGGTGGGCAGTCTATGTTATCTGTTTCTATGTTGGTTTTGGGTTACCTGGTATGGCTCTTGATTAGAGGCAGGTGGTTTGCATTTTCCTCTAATTAAGAGTCATATTTAGGTAGGGCGTTCTCACTGTTTGTTTGTGGGTGATTGTCTCCTGTGATGTCTTCGTCGTTGTCGATGTTATTCACTTACGGGGCTGTTTGGCTGTTCGTGTGTTTTGATGTAACGTTCCTGTCCGTGAGTTAACATTTAGTGATGTGAGTTTATGTTCAGGTTTCGTTCTACGTCGTTTTGTTATTTTGTAAGTTTGTTAAAGTGTTTGTTTTTTCGTATTGCCATTCTTCATCAGTTTTCGTTTATAAATAAAAAGATGGCTTATTTCCCGCAAACCGCATTTTGGTCTGAAGATCCTTCTCTCCTCACCTCATCCGAGGATGAGGAGAGCGACAGCCGTTACAGAATCACCCACCAACAAAATGTGACCAAGCGGTATGGGAATGCTCGACGGAGCAACAAGGATTTCTGGACTTGGGAGGAGATCCTGTCTGGTAGAGGACCCTGGGCGCAAACTGGAGAATATCGCTGCTCTCGTGAGAAGAGTGAGGCAGCCACAGCCCAGGAGCGGTGGTTTAAGGAGGCAGCTAGGAGACGTGGATGGAAGCCGGAGATTCAAGCTCGAAACCGGAATTATGAGGGGACACGTCTTGCACGGAAGCCCGAAAAGCCCGTGAGTAACTCCCAAAAATTTCTTGGGGGGGGGGCTAAAGGGTAGTGGGCCAAGGGCAGGTAGGAGACCTGCGCCCACTTCCCAGGCTAACCGTGGAGAGCGGGAGTACGGGCAGACACCGTGTTACGCAGTAGAGCGCACGGTGTCTCCTGTACGTGTGCATAGCCCAGTGCGGGTTATTCCACCTCCCCGCACTGGTAGGGCTAGATTGGGCATTGAGCCAGGTGTCATGAGGCCGGCTCAACGCGTCTGGTCTCCAGTGCGTCTCCTCGGGCCGGCATACATGGCACCTGCCTTACGCATGGTTTCCCCGGTTCGCCTACACAGCCCGGTGCGGGTTATTCCACCTCCTCGTACTGGGCGGGCGACCGGGAGCATTCAACCAGGTAAGGTTGGGCAGGCTCAATGCTCAAGAGAGCCAGTACGCCTGCACGGTCCGGTATTTCCGGCGCCACCTCCCCGCCCCAGCCTAGTACCTACAGTGCCTACATTACGCACTAGGCTACCAGTGCATTTCCAGAGCCCTGTTCCTCCTCCACGCACTCTCCCTATAGTGCGTGTATCCAGTTCAGTGCCTCCAGTTCCGGCCCCACGCACTAAGCCACCTGTGCGTCTCCTAAGTCCTGTACACACTGTCACTTCTCCCCGTACTAGTCCTGAGGTGCGTGCCCTCAGCCAGGTGCCACCAGTGCCGGTACCACGCACCAGGTATAGAGTACGCTTTGAGAGTTCAGTGTGCCCTGTCCCTGCTCCACGCACTAGTAGGAAGGTGCTTATCATTAGCCCGGTGCCTCCAGTTCCGGCACCACGCACCAGGTCTACAGTGCGCCGTATCCGGCCAGAGCCATCCGTCTCCCCAGCGCCATCTGAGCCATCCGTCTCCCCAGCGCCATCTGAGCCATCCGTCTCCCCAGCGCCATCTGTTTTCTGTCTGTTGACAGATGAATTGTACTGCACTGTATATTAGAGGTGGGTGATATGGACTAAAATCCATATTTTGCCCTAAATTACCTGACTTGATGCGATAATGATATAACAATACATTTACAACATAAAATGTATTATCCTTTAAACTACTACGACTAGTTTTATGGTTGTTGCCATCAATTCTCCTAGTACAATCACCCATATTAGCAAACTTATTTCAAACGTATTTACATTTCTCTAGTACAGGCTACTTATTGCATTGAACGATATCAGCAAAATGCCTGCGATAAGTGATTGGTTTCGTCGGTGTCGTTAATTTTCAGTTAATCGTCCTAGTTCTACTGTGTTGTGAATGCAGTTAAAGGTATACTTCAGGAGCCATAGCGGCAAAACATCTATGCACATTAGTTGCAGTAATGAGCTTGGGCTCTGTTTTAGGATCATCGAGCTGGATGAGTAGAGTTAACTAGGTTTCCAAGGAGAGAACATCACACTCATACTCAAGATCACAGTCTGGACAATTGTAGAGATACCCCACACTCTCAATCCCACTGGGAACATACTTGAGGTTCAGATAAGGAATAGACCAATCATTCTCATTCCTTGTCTTGTTTCGCCGCTTCTTGGTTAGTCAATTATTAACTGGATGCATACCTGTGGTCGACCTTTCGCTCCAAAACACTCACATATTAGTGCTAACCAGTCCCGTTGCTATGGAGGCTGCAGTTGTAGTCGGATGGGTCTGTGTACCGTGTAATCTGACCCCCTACCCAAAAACAGAATAGACATTGGGTGTGTCAGAAATGGCGCCTTATTCCATATTTAGTGAATAGAGTGCCATTTTGTACGTACAGATGTAGGATCTTCATTTGACCCGTATTGTCGCAACAAAATAATCCTGCAGCAACAGGATTTGAACATTTAGTCCATAATGTTGCTTGATCAGTGGTTAGGCTAGCCAAAATTAGACTACATGAAAAGTGGAATACTGTTTCTATAACTGTGTGTTATTACGGGTAGAATCTTACATTTATCACCCTGTTGCTGGTGAACTTTCAATGTATTTGAGGTTTAAAAAAGCTTACGAAAAATGTATCAACCCCTACAAAAATGTCCATTAACTATAATCCACATAATAATTCACATTTCCTGTTGCTTCAGGATTATTGTCCTACTGTAGCAAACTGGCTCAAATTAAGATCATACATCTGTATCCATTGTACACCATCCCATCATCCCAGGTATGACTCAGCAGCATAAGATAAAAAAGTCCTACTGAAAAGAAGTTGAACATGGTCAGTCCATTATTGACAGAAACAATCAGAAAACCCAGACTTACTGAACAAAAACAGTCTAAGCAATCAAAGTCAGGATCCTGACAGGATCCAGACTTAGACAACAGAGCCTCTCACAGAGAGAGAGAACCAGGTCTTATATGCCATGCCAGCCAATTGTTCAAGATTTACGCTCTGGCTTATTGTGAGGAATGATTGACAGGAATAGGGTTGCAAAATTCCGGGAACTTTCAATAAATTCCCTGGTTTTCCTGAAATCCAAGTTGGAGGAGTCTCTGAATCAGGAATGAATAAGCAGGTCTTTCTTACGCACTTCTCTGTAGTTGGTATTCAAACTTACCTTATGTAGGTGCGTAACGGGCTTTGCAGGTATGGTAATTCAACCGCTGAAAACCCTCCCACTTGCTGGCCAATAGATTTTCTTGTGGAGTTTTCATTCAATAGGGTTTTCAGTATATTTATCTAAAGCCACCCCTTTAAATTTGGTTTACCTTTGATTAGAATTTTCTCAACAGACTCACTGAAAGATAGCCATCTAAAAATACAGATATTCATCTTTTCAGTACCATTTGGTAGATTTAAACCAACTTTGATCTGGTATATTATTTAGGTTTAGAAATGTATTCATAAATGATTCAAAAACAGGTTTAGAGAGCCTTTACGCACCAAATATAATATTGGTGAATCAAAAATACAGTGGTTTGATTTATCCTGAAAGTTTCCATATTCAATTGTTCAGTCCCTGAAATATTGGAAAGTGAGAAAAGTGTACAATAGGGGTTGAACAGTAGTCCTATAAATCTACCCCAATTCTTGTATTATTTTTAACTTAACAACATGAATTGGGGTATTTAGAATATTATATAGGTAGAGAACATTGTAAGGAACAAGTCTGTGTCAATAACTCAGTTTTGGCAAAAATGCAGATTAACCCTTCCAACTGGGCACAGATATCAATTCAACGTCTATTCCACGTTGGTTTAATGTAATTTCATCGAAATTATGTGGAAACAGTATTGATTCAACTAGTGTGTTTCCAGTGGGTTATCATTCCAAGCTCTCGATATGTTGACTGCTGTATATCTTGACTTACCCTGGAGTTACCCGTTTTGATTGATTGGGCCTCAAAGTATGTCACTTACGGTTTACCAAAAAAAGGCCTTCATTCATATGCCATTTCCCTTTCATACTGTAAAAAATCTGATTGTACATTTTCTTAGTGTTGGGTGTTCTATTCTGCACCAGGTTCAAATGAGTAATAGGTTCACTTGTGTAATCACAGTGTGCATTTAAGCATATCAGTTGTTAAGTTGAAAGAAGACATTCAGACTGAAACCCCAGTAGTTCCGTGTTAATTCACTTAGTTCCTTACAATGGACAGCTTGAAATTCTAGTCCTGCCCACATCACCATTGAATGCAGGCCTGGTGAGATTTCTAGTTTGCCAAGATTTTTAGCGGCATCTCTACAACCTCAAGGAGGGAAATAACCTGGCACCAAAAAAACGTTTCAGACTTCAAAGTATTTTAACAACACAGCTTCTTCTCAAGTTTCTGTAACTGTTTTTAGCTCTTGTTTTAAAGTAACTGTGAAGTGTTTCCGGAGTTCTATGAAATATGACCTAAAATTAATTACAATGTGAGTGAAATAGTTTTTCTTCCCAAAAATTGCAATTGAGTGTAAAAAAATAAGATTTTCTGTGTTTGAATGGTGTGGGTGTATCCCAACAACAGAATGGTGTGGGTGTAGACCATTCAGTAAAAATATTTACATGGGTAGACCACTGATTGGCCATCTCAGCCAATGAGCCATCATGACATTGTGTTCTATGTGGAAATAGAAAGGATTTTTTAAATGGTCTGTTTGAGATACACATTTGAGGTTGGGTTTTTTGAGTGTTTTTTCTCCAATTCATGCTTTGGCCACAAATACGAGTGTAGGATGAGTCAACATTATTTGGTTATGAGTTAACAGATTATTAACTTTTAAAAGTGAGATTTTCACTGGACAGTTACTTTTAAGACCTAAAAATATCATGCATTAACCTTTTACATTTAAAGAAGATGATAGCAGACAAGAGGATCATTTGACTGAGAATGAGGAGAGGATATGTGAGAGTGAAGTGAGACATGACAGTCTGAAGTGGATAAGAATGGGAGTTGAGCTGTAGATAAGAGTAAGAAAAACGCCATGTGAAGATGTGAGATGTGAGAGAGAACAGCGAGAAGAAGTAAGTGAGGAGAAGAGAGAGAGTTGAGATGTGAGAGAATGGAGATGTGAGGGAATGGAGATGTGAGAGAGAGGAGATGTGAGAGAGTGGAGATGAGAGTGGGGATGTGAGAGAGTGGAGATGTGAGAGGTGATATGTCAAGAGAGTGGAGATGTGAGAGAGAAGAGAGAGTGGAGATGTGAGAGGTGATATGTCAAGAGAGTGGAGAAGAGAGATTGGAGATGTCAGAGAGTGGAGAGAGGCTAAGGCACAACTGTAGGCACTAGACTGACTCTGCTGGCACGATGTGGGCGGGTCATTGTTCCCCGGGGCATGGGAGGCTGCCAGGACCTGTCAGGAGGCTGGCTGTGGCATTTAGGTCCACTAAGGAGCCATGTTGCTATCTATTCAGACCCTCTGTCTCACAAAGCAGCTAAAAGGGGACTATTAGCTTTATTAGAGTGTGTGTGTGTGGGGGGGGGGGGCACCGCTGGGCTCCTGGCAGTATATTTGTGTGATGCTAGTTCTTAGTTCTTTTCCCATCCCCAGGTTGAATGACTATTTATCCTGCTCATTCTCCGTGGCCTGTGTTTTTCTTATGCTAGCCGGTCTGAATGGTCCGATGCTGATCCCTTTTTCTACACTGTTGTTTTGAGTGTCTGGTCATGGGGTACTTTCCTAGGATGCCACTGTATTAGACAACATTTGGACAGAATATCCTGCTGTGTGTGAAGAAGACTTGTGTAAGACTAAGACTGGTGGCTTTCTCCACTTTCAGTAATACACAACGGCTGTTAGGTCATGTCCCCAGACATGCAGGGCATGGTAAACACCCACAAGGAGAGAGATCGTCATCGTTGCATGGGAGACTCCATCTGTAAGCATTAAAATGCTTTTGAAAATACCCCCAAATTCACACATTTACTATGATACAGTCATGCAGAATCAATTTTCTATCCCTAATAGACGGTTGAGCACTAATAGAATTCTCAGGCATATCCGCATCACTCGATTCCTCTTGAGTTACTTAAGGCTTATAAAATATATCCTTTACTCCATTCCTTTGACATTAAGAACATATGGTTCCCATCAGAAGGAGTCATAATGGCTTTACTGGAATTGAGTTTTGGCATAATGACAGTACTCTGCTGGTGGTTGTGGTTTTGCTCTGCAGGGTGTATGTTCGTGCCTGCTGTTTTCCAACTTCGAGAGAGAACATTTGCGAGTGTTGTGTCTCTGGAATAGGTATGTGTTTTGCCTGTACTGTACATTAGATATGTGAATTTCATCAAGATACTGTCCTGCAAGAAGATACCAGCAATGTTGATTCAGATAGAGTTCAGAAGAGAAATAGAGTTTGAAGTTAGTGCTATGTTATTACATTAATTAAAGGAATGGGAAATATGTCCCATACGAATGCGATGAGTCAAATATTAAAGGAACTGTATTTAGTCAGTTTAGACTGAGGGAGAGGTATAGCTATGCAAGGAATCCAGTCCTGGAGGAACAATAATAAAATGGGTCACGGTCCCATGACTTTACTCTGATGCTGAAGTAAGAACATTCCAAACACCATGACCGCAGAGAGCAAAGTGCTAGGCTTGGCTTACAGTAAGAAACTGTGATGATTCACATGTTTTGAGGGTGAAGTCATTGCAATGAGGTGGGTAGTACTGCACAAAGGAGAGCTGTTCAGTTCTGCTGACTTTAATTAACCTCCATCCACTACTCCTGAATCTCATAGCTTGTGACAGCGAGTGCAGTAGACCTGGGCAGGGAGCAAGTTATTTTGGCAAGGAACAAACCTCTCTACCTTAGCCCTTCTACCAGTTAGTGGTAGCATTTTTCTACAATGAGTTACTCTGTCATGTAGCTCCTACGAGACCCTAGAGACAAGATCGTTTTTACAGACATTGAGGTCTGTTTACACACAGATACTGAACCCTGCTGGTTACATTGACAACCTCACCTCTTATATAGTGTTTGTCAGTGTTATTTTTTCCCGGATATTGTTTTGTGGTTAGTGCTATCTGGAATCCTTGGGTTGTCCGTACCCTAACCTTAACCCCTACCCTAACCATAACCTAACCATTTTAAATGTACATTTCAATGAGGTATTGTCAGAGTTGGGACGTCCCAAGTATCCCAGATAGCCTGGACCATTGATTTGTGGCCCAAGATGTACAGTATAGGTTCATGATAGGTATACTAATTGTACACTATCACTCCTGTCCCTGTGCCCTATGTGTGTGGTTGCAGTTTGAGGGCTGTCAGAAGGCTTTCTCTCGGCTGGAGAACATGAAGATCCACCTGCGCAGCCACACTGGAGAGAAGCCTTATATATGCCAGCACCCCGGCTGCCACAAAGCCTTCAGCAACTCCAGCGACAGAGCCAAGCATCAGCGCACACACCTGGACACGGTGAGTTGAGTGGCATAACTCAGACAGACACACATATGGTGTGACAATGGCGCCGGAGGAGATGGCTGCCGTTTTACGGTCTCCTAACCAATTATGTTATTGTGTGTGTTTTTTTCGCAATTTACTTTGTACATAATGTTTCTCTTATGACCGAAAAGAGCTTCTAGATATCAGGACAGCGATTACTCACCTCGTACTGGAAGAAGAGTTTTTCTTTAATGAGTCGGACGTGAAGGATTTACTTCAGACACCCGACAAGGCCCTCATCCCCGTCATTCGCAGGAGAAAGAGACAGAGATATCGGGGACGTAGGTCGGGTTGCCTTGTAAGGATCCGACGGCGAGAGGGTAATCTGCCTTTACCATCAGTCCTATCAGCCAACGTACAATCATTGGATAACAAAATAGATGAACTACGACCACGTATATCCAACCAACGGGACATTAAAAACTGTAATATCTTATGTTTCACAGAGTCGTGGCTGAACGACGGCATGAATAACATACAGCTGGAGGGTTTACGCTGCATCGGCAAGATAGAACAGCCGCCTCCGGTAAGACAAGTGGTGGCGGTCTGTGTATATTTGTAAACAACAGCTGGTGCACAAAATCTAATAGTAAGGAAGTCTCAAGGTTTTGCTCACCTGAGGTAGATCTCATGATAAGCTATAGACCACACTATTTACCAAGAGAGTTTTCATCTATATTCTTCGTAGCTGTCTGTTTACCACCACAAACCGATGCTGGCACTAAGACCGCACTCAATGAGCTATATACGGCCATAAGCAAACAGGAAAACGCTCATCCAGACTTAAATCCATTTTACCTCATTTCTACCAGCATGTTAAATGTGCAAACAGAGGGGGAAAAAACTCCAGACCACCTTTACTCCACACACAGAGACGCGTACAAAGCTCTCCCTCGCCCTCCATTTGGCACATCCGACCATAATTCTATCCTCCTGATTCCTGCTTACAAATAAAACTGAAGCAGGAAGCACCAGTGACTCGGTCAATAAAGAAGTGGTCAGAAGACGCAGATGCTAAGCTACAGGACTGTTTTGCTAGCACAGTCTGGAATATGTTCCAGGATTCTTCCGATGGCATTGAGGAGTACACCACATCAGTCACAAGCTTCATTAATAAGTGCATCGATGATGTCGTCCTCACAGTGACCGTACGTACATACCCCAACCAGAAGCCACGGATTACAGGCAACTTCCGCACTGAGCTAAAGGGTAGAGCTGCCGCTTTCAGGGATCGGGACTCTAACCCGGAAGCTTATAAGAAATCCCGCTATGCCCTCAGACAAACCATCAAACATTGTGTGATCTCGCTCTCCGTAGCCGATGTGAGTAAGACCTTTAAACAGGTCAACATTCCCAGACGGATTACCAGGACGTGTACTCGAAGCATGCGCGGACCAACTGGCAAGTGTCTTCACTGACATTTTCGACCTGTCCCTGACTGAGTCTGTAATACCAACATGTTTCAAGCAGACTACCATAGTCCGTGTGCCCAAGAGCACTAAGGTAACCTGCCTAAATGACTACCGACCTGTAGCACTCACATCTGTAGCCATGAAGTGCTTTGAAAGGCTGGTCATGGCTCACATCAACACCATTATCCCAGAAACCCTAGACCCACTCCAATTTGCATACCGCCCCAACAGATCCACAGATGATGCAATCTCTATTGCACTCCACACTGCTCTTTCCCACCTTGACAAAAGGGACAACTATGTGAGAATTCTATTCATTGACTACAGCTCAGGGTTTAACACCATAGTGCCCTCAAAGCTCATCACTAAGCTAAGGACCCTGGGACTAAATGCCTCCCTCTGCAACTGGATCCTGGAATTTCTAACGGGCTGCTCCCAGGTGGTAAGGGTAGGTAACAACACATCCGCCACTCTGATCCTCAACACGGGGGCCCCCAGGGGTGCGTGCTCAGTCCCCTCCTGTACTCCCTGTTCACTCATGACTACATGGCCAGGCACGACTCCAACACCATCATTAAGTTTGCCGATGACACAACAGTGGTAGACCTGATCACCGACAACGATGAGACAGCCTATAGGGAGGAGGTCAGAGACCTGGCCGTGTGGTGCCAGGATAACAACCACTCCCTCAACGTGATCAAAACAAAGGAGATGATTGTGGACTACAGGAAAAGGAAGAACGAGCACCCCCATTCTCATTGACGTGGCTGTAGTGGAGCAGGTTGAGAGCTTCAAGTTCCTTGGTGTCCACATCACCAACAAACTATCATGGTCTAAACACACCAAGACAGTCATGAAGAGGGCACGACAAACGCCTATTTCCCCCCAGGGGACTGAAAAGACTTGTCATGGGTACTCAGAACTTTAAAAAGTTCTACAGCTGCACAATCAAGAGCATCCTGACTGGTTGTATCACTGCCTGGTATGGCAACTGTTCGGCCTCCAACTGCAAGGCTCCCGAGTGGTGCAGCGGTCTAAGGCACTGCAGCTCAGTGCAAGAGGAGTCTTTACAGTCCCTGGTTTGAATCCAGGCTGAGTCACATCTGGCTGTGATTGGGAGTCCCATAGGACTGCACATAATTGAACCAAGGTTGGTTGGGTTTGGCTGGGATAGGCCGTCATTGTAAATAAGAATTTGTTCTTAACTGACTTGCCTTGTTAAATAAAAATATATACAGTTGAAGTTTACATACACTTTGGTTGGAGTCATTAAAACTCGTTTTTAACCACTCCACAAATTTCTTGTTAACAAACTATCGTTTTGGAAAGTCGGTTAGGACATCTACTTTGTGCATGACACAAGTAATTTTTCCAACAATTGTTTACAGACAGATTATTTCACTTATAATTCACTGTATCACAATTCCAGTGGTTCAGAAGTTTACAAACACTAAGTTGACTGTGCCTTTAAACAGCTTGAAAATTTCCAGAAAATTATGTCATGGCTTTAAAAGCTTCTGACAGGCTAATGGATTTGAGTCAATTGGAAGTGTACCTGTGGATGTATTGCAAGGCCTACCTTCAAACCCAGTGCCTCTTTGCTTGGCATCATGGGAAAATCAAAAGAAATCAGCCAGACCTCTGAAAAAATATTGTAGACCTCCACAAGTCTGGCTCATCCTTGAGAGCAATTTCCAAATGCCTGAAGGTACCACGTTCATCTGTACAAACAATAGTACACAAGTATAAACACCATGCGACCACGCAGCCGTCATACCGCTCAGGAAGGAGACGCGTTCTGTCTCCTAGAGATGAACTTCCTCTGGTGCGAAAAGTGCAAATCAATCCCAGAACAACAGCAAAGGACCTTGTGAAGATGCTGGAGGAAACAGGTACAAAAGTATCTATATCCACAGTTAAACGAGTCCTATATCGACATAACCTGAAAGGCCGCTCAGCAAGGAAGAAGCCACTGCTCCAAAACCGCCCTAAAAAAGCCAGACTACGGTTTGCAACTGCACATGGGGACAAAGATCGTACTTTTTGGAGAAATGTCCTCTGGTCTGATGAAACAAAATAGAACTGTTTGGCCATAATGACCATCATTATGTTTGGAGGAAAAAGGGGGAGGCTTGCAAGCCAAAGAACACCATCCCAACCGTGAAGCACGATGTTGGCAGCATCATGTTGTGGGGGTGCTGTGCTAATCCAAGTATATAATTTTAAAAGACTAATTGATCATTAGAAAACCCTTTTGCAATTATGTTAGCACAGCTGAAAACTGTTGTGCTAACTAAAGAAGCAATAAAACTGACCTTCTTTAGACTAGTTGAGTATCTGGAGCATCAGCATTTGTGGGTTTGATTACAGGCTCAAAGTTTCCAGCAACAGAACTTTCTTCTGAAACTCGTCAGTCTATTCTTGTTCTAAGAAATTAAGGCTATTCCATGCGAAAGATTGCCAAGAAACTGAAGATCTCGTACTAGCTGTGTACTACAGCTCAGTTGTGCACCGGGGCCTCCCATTCCTCTTTCTATTCTGGTTAGAGCCAGTTTGCGCTGTTCTGTGAAGGAAGTTGCTGATGCTCCAGATACTCAACTAGTCTGTAGAAGGCCAGTTTTATTGCTTCTTTATTCAGAACAACAGTTTTCAGCTGTGCTAACATAATTGCAAAAGGGTTTTCTAATGATCAATTAGCCTTTTAAATTGATAAACTTGGATTAGCTAACACAAAGTGCCATTGGAACACAGGAGTGATGGTTGCTGATAATGGGCCTCTGTACACCTATGTAGATATTCCATAAAGAATTCAGCTGTTTCCAGCTACAATAGTCATTTACAACATTAAAAATGTCTACACTGTAATTCTGATCAATTTGATGTTATTTTAATGGACAAAAACTATGCTTTTCTTTCAAAAACAAGGACATTTCCAAGTGACCCAAAACTTTTGAACGGTAGTATACATATTACCTCAATTACCTTGACTAACCAGTGCCACCGCACATTGACTCTGTACCGGTACCCCCTTTATATAGCCTTGCTACTGTTATTTTACTGCTGCTCTTTAATTATTTGTTATTTTATATATTTTACTTATCTATTTTTTACTTAACACTTATTTTTCTTAAAACTGCATTGGTGGTTAAGGGCTTATAAATCAGCATTTCACTGTAAGGTCTACACCTGTTGTATTCGGCGCATGTGACAAATAACATTTGATTTGATTTGAAAACACACATCGAAAGCCGAAAGTTGTTGGTTTTGTGACATAATTTACATTTTGTGTCTGTGTGTTTGTGCAGAAGCCGTACGCGTGTCAGATCCCTGGTTGTGTAAAGCGCTACACTGACCCCAGCTCCCTGCGCAAGCACATCAAATCCCATTCATCCAAAGAGAGGCAGTTTAGGAAAAAGGTCAGTATGGAGCTGCCTGGACTCTGCTTTTAACAGTTATACCTGATAATCAGCTTCATCACGCTTTGCTGTCAAAGTGTGACTGCAGTCTCAATGTCTCTTTAGACTCTTTAGACACTCTCACTCTCTCTCTTTCACTGCCTCTTAGTTTCCCCACTTACTGTACGTAATGGGGACACTTCTGTTGTATCACAAACACATCCACTCGTACAGTACACTATGCCGACACATAATATTGTATACATCTTCACTAGTTAGTTTATTTTCTTTGCTGCGTTGTAATATTCAGACTATTAAAGTTCCTGTTGATAAAAATCATGCTCATTAACTCTATCTTCGAGTTAAGGTTATGTAACCATAGATACTGTACAACCAGCCACAGGAGGTGAGTTGTTTCTATTTTTAAAAAAGTATAGTTTACAAATGCGCGCTCCCACATTCACAGCTTCTTTCATTAGCAAGTTACTTTATTCTCTGCTTGCATTTATGCTGATCTCTGTACATCTGTTTCCATGTGATTGGTCTAAAGCTGAGGTCATCAATTGACATGAGCCAAGAGACATTAACGGACTGTCTAACCATCCAACCCATGCTACCCAGCCTCTCTCCTCTGGACATGATTAACAGCAAGCTGGGCCAATCACCAATACCTTCCCTAGATCTCTACACAGGTACGCATTTTTTACATGCATTGACAGTGCCTTTAGTACAGTAGTTCTGGCAAATATAACCTTACTAGAATGAAAGCCATGGTTTCATACACTGTATATACAGAAGTATGTGGACACCCCTTCAAATTATTGGATTCGGCTATTTCAGCCACACCCGTTGTTGACAGCTCAGCTGTATAAAATTGAGCACACAGCCATGCAATCTCAATAGACAAACATTGGCAATAGAATGGCCTTACTGAAGAGCTCAGTGACGTTCAACGTGGCACCATCATAGGATGCCACCTTTTCAACAAGTCAGTTCGTCTAATTTCTGCCCTGCTAGAGCTGCCCCGGGTCAACTGGAAATGCTGTTTGTGAAGTGGAAAGTTTAGGTCAACAACTACTCAGCTGCAAAGTGGTAGGCCACACAATCTCACAGAACAGAACCATAGAGTGCTGAAGCGAGTAGCGTGTATAAATTGTCTGTCCTCGGTTGCAACACTCACTACGAGTTCCAAAGAAGAACTGTTCGTCGGGAGCGTCATGAAATTAGTTTCCATGGCCAAGCAGCCTAATCTTAGGCACACAAGCCTAAGATCACCATGCACAATGCCAAGCGTCAAACGGAGTGGTGTAAAGCTCGCCTCCATTGGACTCTGGAGCAGTAGAAACACGTTCTCTGGAGTGATGAATCACGCTTCACCATCTGGCAGTCCGGCGGACAAACCTGGATTTGGCGGATGTAACTGTAACGTTTGGTGAAGGAGGAATAATGGTCAGGGGCTGTTTTTCAATAGTTTTGGGAAGGCCCTTTCCTGTTTCAGCATGACAATGCCCCCGTGCACAAAGTGAGGTCCATACAGAAATGTTTTATTGAGATCAGTGTGGAAGAACTTGACTGGCTTGCATAGAGCCCTGACCTCAACCCGATCAAACACCTTTGGGATGAATTGGAACGCCAGGCCTAATCACCCAACGTCAGTGTCCGACCTCACTAATGCTCTTGTGGTTGAATGGAAGCAAGTCCCCGCAGCAATGTTCCAACATCTAGGGGAAAGCCTTCCCAGAAGAGTAGAGGCTGTTACAGCGGCAAAGGGGGAACCAACTCCATATTAATGCCCATGATTTTGGAATGAGATGTTCGACGAGCAGGTGTCCACATACTTTTGGTCATGAAGTGTATGTTCTTATACTCCTTAGTTTGAGTCTGAGTTAGAGGCTTATGCTGTGTGTAGGATTGTTCGGTGTATTCATATCTCTCCTTTGTTGTCTGTGTTTGATAGATCTGCTGACCAGTGGGCAGTCTAGCCACTGTGTGTCTCTATCCATCCCTTTCCCTCCAGCTGTTCCACAGGGCCAACCCTCCTCAAACAGCTCACACCTGGCTCTGCTGCGCCCCCAACAGGACAGTTATAGGTATACAGCCACACAGCAGAAAGATTATTATTAGTCTTCTAGTCTATTTATTTTTTTATTTAACCTTTATTTAACCTTTATTTAACTAATCTATTTGAGTTCACCACATACGTTTTTTCAGCTGTGAGGCAATTCTAGAGTTTGTTTATTGTCGTTGCCGGTTTTACATTTATATGGGGAGGGAACTTTTGCATTTAGGATAAACAATTATTATTCGTACAATGGTGTTTTTCCTATGGTTAGATTATGACAATTCATAGGCAGCTGTCACAACCTGGACCTGGCTAAACTTCCCTGACTTCTGTCACTTAGAATGTGTTGCCGTTGTGGTTATGTGGAAATAATTTTCTAAGACATTGATGGTGAGACCATTTTCATATTAAACTATATGTGCCTAATATACTGTAATTCTGTTTTAAATGTAAAAAAGTGTAAGAGACAGTCTTGAACTAGAAAAGTGGATACTGTTTAAACCATTCATCATAGTCATATTTAGTCACATATTTATATCGCTGTAATGAAGTATTCTCAACGTAAATGCAATAATCAATTTATAATAAACCAGTGGATGATGCTGAGGGGAGGACGGCTCATAATAATAACTGGAATGGAGTTTAATGGATGGAACGGAGTGAATGGAATGGTATCAAACACATGAAAACCATGTTTTTGATACCATTCCATTTACTCCATTCCAGCCGTTATTATGACCCGTTCTCCCCCCAACAGCCTCCACTGTAATAAACATATAGGAGTAGGAGTCATGCAAGGATGTTTATAATCGCATTCAATGTTCCTTCCTTAAGACTGAGAATTCAGTCATTTTTCCAGGTCTTGTGTAAAGTTTGAAGAACTTACATGTCATGTGTTTCACAGTTATGACAAGTGCTGGCTAATGAAAGTTCTGAAGTCATTGCCTTAAGAACTGTCTTTCAGTCTCACTCCCAAGGATTTATTAAATCAAATCAAATGTTATTGGTCACATGCACATGTTTAGTTGATGTTATTGCGCGTGTAGCGAAATACTTGTGCTTCTGGCTCCAACAGTGCAGTACTATCAAACAAGTAGTTTCTAATATATACACTAGATGACTGACAGGGGGCGCTGTTTTGAAGCCCTCGCAGCTCTATCTTGGCACCATCGCCGGTGTAAAAAACATTTTGGAAGCTATAGAAATGCATTTATTAATGTCAACATTTGTTTTTGCAACGTTTATTCTATTACAGACACCTTCATGCATACTTTTAAATTATATTATGTAAGATAAACATAAAGATAAAAAATCATATATTAAAACATTTTCCTTAAAGTATCATTTTTTGGAAAGTTTTGTAACTGTCCTCACTACAACAACAAAATACTTAAATAAATGTACTATATATACAAAGGTATGTGGACACCCTTTTAAATTAGTGGATTCGGCTATTTCAGCCACACCCGTCGCTGACAGGTGTGTAAAATTGAGCACAAAGTCATGCAATCTCCATAGACAAACAATGGCTGTAGAATGGCCTTACTGAAGAGCTCAGTGACTTTCAACATGGCACCGTCATAGGATGCCAGCTTTCCAACAAGTCAGTTCGCAAAATGTCTGTCTTGCTAGAGCTGCCCCGGACAACTGTAAGTGCTGTTATTGTGAAGTGAAAACCTCTATGAGCAACAACGGCTCAGCCGCGAAGTGGTAGGCCACATAAGCTCACAGAACAGGACTGCCTAGTGCTGAAATGTGTAGCGCGTAAAAATCATCTGTCCTCGATTGCAACACTCATTACCGAGTTCCAAACTGCCTCTGAAAGCAATGTCAGCAAAGAACTGTTCGTCAGGAGCTTCATGAAATGGCTTTCCATGGCCGAGCAGCCGCACATAAGCCTAAGACTACCATGCCCAATGCCAAGCATCGGCTAGAGTGGTGTTTAGCTTGCCGCCATTGGACTCTGGAGCAGTGGAAACATGTTCTCTGGAGTGATGAATCACGCTTCACCATCTGGCAGTCTGACGGACGAATCTGGGTTTTGCGGATGCCAGGAGAATGCTACCTACCCCAATGCATAGTGCAAACTGTAAACTTTGGTGGAGGAGGAATAATGATCTGGGGGTGTTTTTCATGGTTTGGGCTAGGCCCCTTAGTTTCAGTGAAGGGAAATCTTAATGCTACAGCATACAATGACATTCTAGATGATTCTGTGCTTCCAACTTTGTGGCAACAGTTTGGGGAAGGCCCTTTCCTGTTTTAGCATGACAATGCCCCCGTGCACAAAGTGAGACCCATACAGAAATGGTTTGTCGGTGTTCAAAGAACTTGACTGGCCTGCACAGAGCCCTGACTTCAACCCCATCAAACACCTTTGGTATAAATTGGAACGCCCGACTGCAATCCAGACCTAATCGTCCAACATCAGTACCCAACCTCACTAATGCTCTTGTGGCTGAATGGAAGCAAGTCCCCGCAGCAATGTTCCAACATCTAGTGAAAAGTCTTCCCAGAAGAGTGGAGGCCGTTATAGCAGCAAGGGGGGGGGGTAACTCCATATTAATGCCCATGATTTTGGAATGAGATGTTCGACGAGCAGGTGTTCACATACTTTTGGTCATGTAGTGTATAATTTAGTCTTTGAAACATTTCATTTAAATACTGTAGAATTCTATTAATTCTACTGCTCCTCAAGGGGAGTGCCAATATGTCCGACCGGTGGCTTCAAAGCCTCTCACTGACCAATACATAGCTTCAGCAATCCAGGGTGTATATACATCATTGCTCTTTCCCCTACTGGGTTACCGATTAACAGCGTTCTTGGTATTCTGCAGGGGACAATTATATCTTTATACAGTGACAGACCTTACCTAGTCCTGTTGAAATCTACAGTCCCTCCAACATACTCTATTGATGGCTCCTGGCAGATACTTTTTTTCTGTCTCAGTGTGTCTAAGACATTGACGGGCAGATATGTGTTTTAATGGCATCACTGGTTGCATAATGTCTGACTCTCTGACAATGTGTCAGACAATGGTGAATAGATGGTTATATTTCTCATCCATCCCGTTAATGTGGTTTGGTTTTTTAAACGTGTTCACATCTACTTTCTGTGAAGAGAACCTGCAGGCCCAGTTGCATCTGTTGGGCAAGCGACTGGCTATTTTCTATTCATTTTGAGTTCCCATTGGCACAGTCCCTGTAGCCATGACTGATTCAAATGCCTCTCCCCTTTTCTCTATTTTTTTCTCATCTGCAACAAATAAGTACTTAAACATCGGTTGTCATGGATTTATGGCAGTAGGCTCATAGTTAGAATAATCTGATTAAAATAAAGCACAATTTTCTCCCATTGTGAAAGACTCCAATAGGCTTTTTGTGGCACGCTGCATCTCAGCTGTGAAGAGAGCTGTTGATAAGAGGTTTTACAGGTTGGGAATGGCCAGCAACACTGTTGCCTGTTCAGCTAACAAAAAAACATAACTTCGTCCATGCACTTCAAAGGCGGTGAGAAGGAGGGTTTTCTGTCATTTTGGGCAGCCAGATGCTCATGGCTTCTCACTGACACTGATTGTCCTGGCAGCAGCGGTAGGCCGCAGCATTCACCACAGGATTCTGGGTACACAATCAGCCATTGAAAGCGTTGGTCATTGGTCTCAAGGGCCTGCATTAGTGGAAGCTATAGGCACCAACTTGAGTGGCTCAGGAATTCAATAAGTGAATCATAAAATCTGAAAAATACCATTCAGAGGCTGTGGGAAGAGAATTGCTGTTATTACCTTTCTAGATGTTAAATCGATTGTAAAATCCCTGTTGACATTTTCTTCACTGCCTTTATGTGATTTCGTTATTCACTCATTCAGCCTGTTCATCGTTATTCCCTTAATCAATTGCATTGTAAACACCTCAATTATTTTAATTACACTGGTGCCAGTAAGAAAAATGAAAAAGGTTTACAGCTACACAATAAAAGCATTCAACCAACTCATTGTTTTGCCTTCTGAAGCATTTTCTTATCTCTTACTTTCTGATGCTTAGTTTGGGGAAATATATTTTTCCAGTCTGGGCAACAAAAACAAAAAAAACAGGTCATTAAGATTTCTCTCAAATACCGTCTGCTAAATAAGAAACTTCTATCTGTGCTTAGTTCTAATTGGTTATTTAATGTCGGGCAAGTGTGCTATGTTACTATGCCTCAGTTACGAAGTAGCTGCCTCTTTTAAACAGACGTCTACTTGTCAGTGTCTTTTGACTGAAAGAGCTGTCAGTAGTTTGAGGCAGAGAGTAGGGTTAACAGCATCATGATATTGTGTGTCTTTTGACTATAAGAGCTTTCAGTGGTTTGAGGCAGAGAGTAGGGTTAACAGCATCATGATATTGTGTGTCTTTTGACTATAAGAGCTTTCAGTAGTTTGAGGCAGAGAGTAGGGTTAACAGCATCATGATATTGTGTGTCTTTTGACTAAAATAGCTTTCAGTAGTTTGAGGCAGAGAGTAGGGTTAACAGCATCATGATATTGTGTGTCTTTTGACTATAAGAGCTTTCAGTGGTTTGAGGCAGAGAGTAGGGTTAACAGCATCATGATATTGTGTGTCTTTTGACTAAAATAGCTTTCAGTGGTTTGAGGCAGAGAGTAGGGTTAACAGCATCATGATATTGTGTGTCTTTTGACTAAAATAGCTTTCAGTGGTTTGAGGCAGAGAGTAGGGTTAACAGCATCATGATATTGTGTGTCTTTTGACTATAAGAGCTTTCAGTGGTTTGAGGCAGAGAGTAGGGTTAACAGCATCATGATATTGTGTGTCTTTTGACTATAAGAGCTTTCAGTGGTTTGAGGCAGAGAGTAGGGTTAACAGTATCATGATATTGTGTGTCTTTTGACTAAAATAGCTTTCAGTGGTTTGAGGCAGAGAGTAGGGTTAACAGCATCATGATATTGTGCAGTAGGTATGCAGATGAAATTACAGTGAGCTCCAAAAGTATTGGGACAGTGACACATTTGTCGTTGTTTTGGCTCTGTACTCCAGCACTTTGGATTTGAAATGATACAATGACTATGAGGTTAAACTGCAGACTGTCAGCTATAATTTGTGGATATTTTTTTGAGTCACAATTATTTTAAATAAGAATAGAATATGTTTCTAAACACTTCTACATTAATGTGTATGTTGCCATGATTAGCGGGAGTATGATATTTAGCGGGAGTATGTCTCACTCATCATTATTCACGATTCATTCAAGATTATCCATAGGCTAATCATGGAAACATCCACATTAATGTAGAAGTGTTTAGAAACATATTATATTCTTATTAACAACAAAAGTGACTCCAAAATGACACCATACATTATTTACCATTAATTTATATTGGGCACAAAATAATCTGAAACACAAACAAAACAAATAGCAAATGCATCCAACCAATATTTTAGTCACAAGCTTGATATTGTCATTGCGTTCTATGAATATGGGACCAAATGCTTAACGTGTTACTACTTTAATACACATAAGTGAATTTGTCCCAATACTTTTGGTCCAATAAAAGGGGGAGACCATGTACAAAAAGTGCTTTAATTTCTAAACGGTTCTCCCAATATGGATGAAAATACCTTCAAATTAAAGCTGGCAGTATGCACTTTAACCTCATAACCATTGTATCGTTTCCAATCCAAAAGCTGGAGTACAGAGCCAAAACGACAACAAATGTGTGACTGTCCCAATACTTTTGTAGCTGACTGTATGTCTCATTTTAACAGCCTGATATTCACTCATATATTTGAAACATTTCAGGTTTGTTGATAGGTCCACCCACCAACTCAACCCCGGGTCCCACCAACACCAACTGCCTGGCCCCTCCAGTCCTCACACTCACCATCCTACTGTCTTATCCCTAAAGACCAGCACACCCCTGAATCATCCCAGTCACACTCCTGTAGTAAACATAGACCAACACCCAGGTAAATGACACCTACTAACTACAGGTACCTCATATGTTCGCTGCATCTATTAGGTGTTAATGTGCTAAGTTGGTGATATCCTTCATTGGCATGTCAAAAGTGACATTCGATAATGCATCACAGAGATCTACATAGAATTACACCTGCACCTACAAAGGGGCTTCGCTTATTGACTGTGGAAATGTGCCTGGGGAAAGAAAACAATGGTACAATTCCTCTGGGAAATTTCTACTCTGCAATGAGAGTTATTGTTTGTTTTATTATGAAAAAGTCTATTAAAGAATTGTGTGGGTGGTTTGACATTCTGTAGGTTGATCTTGGCTTATTTCTATCAGTTGTGCAGCTGGTGGCTGATGTTCTTCTACGTAGGAAAGAAGAAGCAGCTTCACTATCAATCATAGCTTAAAATAGATATCACTTTTTTCCTACTGGACAGCAGCACTTAATGTTGACAAGGTGTTCACACAAGCACGCTGTGCACCATTTCTATTGTTTTTATATATCAGATGAATAATAGTTCTTCAATAAGATGCCATGGTGATTGTAATGGTTCATAGAACTTCAACTAAGTATTATTACTATTATTACTTTTATCTATACCGTGTTTAGAGAAAGATATGACCTCTGGTTTTAATATGTCTATGTATGTATGTTCCTACTGGGCACACATTTGTTGAATCAGCATTGTTTCCACGTCATTTAAATAAAGTGTTGTTGAACCAACGTGGAATAGACGTTGAATTGACATCTGTGCCCAGTAGGTTGCCTGTTTGTATATAATGTTTTCATGTTTATTGTTCACCTGCCCGGGGACGTAGATTATGTAAACGAGCTGTTAGCTCTGGTGCAACGCATCACTTCTCACTTCTGAGACTTTTATGTTTTGTTGTAAATTGTCCCTGTTCAAATCAAATGTATAAATTTAATTAAAATAAAGCCAAGGTGCTTCTGAAGAAATAAAAATTAATGAAGATGAAAATAGGGAAACATCAGAGAATGAAAACAGATACTACAGTCTCCCCCTTCATCTATTCGGAAATTAAAATAACAAGAAGTACCTGTTCTTTTCCTCCTCAGGTTTTAGTGGTCAGATCCAGATGGTGTACTCTCCATTATACAATAATGGTACACATAAATCCACCAAGCAGACAAACTCCTGTCACCTGATGGAGATCCCAGAGTTTGATGATAGCCTTTCTCCAACATTCACAACTCAGAAAAGACTAGACATCTCCCAAAGAGCTCTGTCTGGGCTCACAGGTAATAAAGAGACACAAAGGACAATACAGTACATTACGGATCAACATGCATTCATTTGCATCTGTCTTATAATAATGACTATGTGTGTTATTGTTGCATCCACAGTATATGACCTGCAGGGTGCATCACAGGATCTGCTTGTTAACCCAGTGCCAGTGATGTCAGAGGACGCTTATTTACATGTCAGTGCAGTGGACCGTTGCCCTAGCCAGCTGTCCTGTATCTACACTGAGGGGTCAGCAAATCTACCTCTTTTCTAAAACAGATACTCTGTAATACAACTCGTACAACAACTATATTGTTCTTCAGCTACATGTTCCTTGACATTGACCTGAGTGTGATGCCCATCTTGGGTGAGAACTGTAGACATGAGGGGACATTTAGTAGCTTTAATTAAATAGGCAAAATGAACATGTCCACATCACTTATTAACTGATATTAGTCAATGAACATTGTTTTCATCATGGCAAGTCATGATAATTCTGACATCTTTAGATGCTGTCTTCATTCAAGTCAGTATCATCAGATCTCAGAGTCTAAGCCCACAATGAAAGTGCCTCCTAAAGATTGTATACTGAAAAAGAATTGCAGTTCTGTGGATGCCAATGATATTGAGATTTGGAGGATGTTTTTATGTTTACATTAATTGAATGCATTTGTACAGTTATATCAAAATATTGTCCCTCCTTTTATGGAATTATTCTATGTAAATTCCATAAGAAGCACATTGAAGGCATGTGTGTGTTGTTCTTTTTCATATGTGTGTTGTTCTTCGTAGCATATGTATTCATTTCATGAAACAGAATGTCCTTCGATAAATCAAATATATTTTTGTGCGAATATGTTGAGGAATCTGACTTGAATTGTTGTTTTTTAATTTAAAAAAATTATGATTGAGCCTAGAGAATATTTGAGGTTTTTGTAAGAAGGCATGTCTATCTACTGTTATACATAAATGTGTAAGGAAAAAAGAAAGCTTGTCATTTATTACATTTAGTTGCATTGGTAGATGATGAAACCCTGACATATTTAATTTGGTCCTAAACAATAGAAATTGTTCATTATTGACAAAGTAATTTATATTACAGAAGTAACCCCAGTAAAAAAAAATCTAAAATCTCAACAACAAAAAAAGGCCCTTTATTGGTTGGATGGAATAAAGCAATTGTGTATTGAAAGGCATTGAGGGACCATTATTTAGACAGAAACTATAAAATGTCCCTCAATAACATAGACATTGTCTAATAGTCTAATAATTTAATGAGATGATGTATATCACTAAAACACAATCTTTTTTTATATACATGATCTGTCTGTATTTTTCAAGCTTGGTTTGTCTTAAAAATCACAGATGTGTGTGTGTGTGTGCGTGCGACAATGAGAGTGGGAGCGGGTTGCCTCCTTTCTTTGTTATCTCAACCACTCTTTATCACCCAGTGGTGCGCGGTAGTCCCGCTTTGGGAAAACAACTTGATTCAATGAACTAATGCGATTATTAATACTGTTTTCCATGTTGTAATGTGCGCATAATGAACTATTCTATGACAATATTTGTATCCGCATTTTTCATACATTAGATTAAATGAAACATGAACAGTACACCCCTATCCACCTCAATGTTTCTAGACGTCCCACGCTCTGCAGCAGAGCCGATGAGTAAATTGATGATTCCCTATATTTATGATAACATCCTCCTTAATTAATTGCAATACCGCTTATAATACTAAAGCTGGTTTTCTTGTATCATATTTGTATTTTCTCAGCAGCACATCCATCCAACACGCCATCATTGTAGCTCCTCCTACAGAATACTCATGTTAGGTTGCGCCCGGTGAGTTTTATAGCAACTGTTGCCCTGTGAGGCAGCGCCATAGTCACCGTAGTCCTGGCGACTGTAACCCACCAACAACAACAACCTCTCGTTCCATCATTACCACCACACCATCCTCATCCTCATCAACCAGTCCTCAGCCCAGGTTTGAATATACTTACTATTTATACCAGCATGTGTTTTCTCTAATTCACGCCAAATGATTATACTTTATAAAATGTCTACCGTGCTATTTTTGTCATAAGCAAATTCATGTCTGCTCTCCTTTATTACATGGTTAGCTAGCTGAGATAACGTTAATGTTATTTCCTTCCAGGTAACGTTAGAAAGCAATGTGCTTATTTGCGAAAGTAGCTAAACTAGCAAGCTAATAAACAACGTTTATACGCCAAAAAATGTTTTATGTTGCTAGCTTGCTAACGTTAGCTATTCTATCCGAGTTTGCTGTGGCTCATCAGCCGTGCAATGACAGCTAACGCTAGCTAGCTTGTTTTGGCTAACGCTAGTTAGCAACTAGCTAGATACAGTCAGAGCAGGTGTCTGATTTGTGTGTTTCAATGACCATCGCCAACTTCCTGGTATGATGGCTGTCAAGATACCGCACATTTTCAGTAATGTTATACGAAATATAGGTAGTTACTTGCTTTGTCATTTTAAATCAATTCGAGCTACCATGTTCATTCAGTAATTATTGCTAATTGAGGTTAGCAGTAGCTTTTCCCTTTTGTCTTTGCTTGCTAGCATACACTTGGTTAACCAGCTAGCTTCCTTTGTAGCTAGCGTTGCAGAGCAGGTGCCACAAAGGCTTCGGTAGCTCACCCTGTGTTAAGCGAGAGCGGCTAGCCAAGTTAGCTAGCTAACTACTTTAGCTATACCTTTCAATGGTTATTAATTTCAGATGTTTTTAGGTGAATGTGTCATCACAATCCATTACCCGTTAACCAGCTAGCTAATTTCATTAGTCATAACCTATCTAGCTATGGCTAGCTAGCCAGTTTGAAATGCCTATGCTATGGCACAGAGCAATATCTAGCTAACGTTAGAATTGTTTAAGCTGATGCAAAAAGTAAAAGAAACAATAGCTATCACATTGACATTTAGCTACCGTTGTAGTGTGTGTGTCAGAGAGATGGAATTGTGCTGTGAGCAGGTAGAAGAGTGAAGTTGATACTGTCTTGAAGACAAAACACAAATAATAAATGCAGTCATCTATCAAATTTCTTTAATTGTCAAGTTACATTAGGCTAATCAAAAACAAATTGAACCTGATGATGACAGGTGTTTTTGTTTTTAGTTACTTGTGGGGTTGGGTAGGTAGCTAACTGATGGGTTAATGACAGTGTAACCACCCTGTTTCAGCTGCGTTTTGGACTCACTGGTAGTGTTCCCCTGCTCAGACGTTGCATGCATCAGCCAATGGTTGCATGTTATGTCATCAACTGTGTCATTGACTGACAGATTTCTATAACATATGACATGGTTGGCTGATAGGTAAAATACCTATCCAGGCATTGTAAGATCTGGCAGATGTCAGCAACAGCTGGACAGAGGCGCCCACTGATTCCACCAAGCAGGGGAAATTTGGCCTAAAACTTACTGCAAATGACAGTCATGTCTCTTTATCTCACAGACATTCATGGCACGGAATACGAGGTTCATAACTTTTGAATATTCAATTCTAACTGGGATTGTACCTGGGGTTTTCAGGTGTCATTTTGTTAGGCCAACATTCTCTGACCCTCCTTGAAAACCGAGAGCAGTATAGAGTCGCTGGGACAATGAAAGGGGCAGCAGACAGTCAGGTTCTTAAAGTGGGAATTATTATTGTATCTGGAATAGACTGGGTGGCTTTGTAGTAATTATCAGGGCTATATCCCAGTTCTCTCCACCAAAGCATAATTAAAAAGGCTTTGAACACCCTTTTTACTCTCTCAAACCTCTGCAATTTGCATTAAGGTGCACCACACGTTTTATTAATCTGCAACATGGAAATATCCTAGCCATCTTTGCACTGAATGCTAGTTTGGTGTTTGCTCAGTCAAGAGTGGTGTATAGGCCTGCTGCCCAGATAAAAACATAAAATATCCTCTCATGCTACTCCTTACCGACAGACAATTTTTTACTTGATCAATTATAGGCTACGTTATTGTATAGTATTTCACAGCAAATTGTCAATGAAAGTGTAGAGACACATGGATCTATATAGATTATCAGTTTCCTCCTAGTGATCTTGAGGCTCTTATGCCCTCTTGGATGATCATTATAGATGGATTTGGACCCCTGTGCGAGGAAGGGAAAGCACCAGGTTTCTTTATGTTGCATTATCCTTCTTTACAGTCAGGTCCACTGGGAGTTCTCTGCAGCCAGCCGCAGCCCTCTGGTCCTGCTAGGGGAGAGGAACAGGTGTGTGTGGAGATGTGGGACAGGTGCACAGTGGGTCTTGGTGGGTCTCCTGACCCTAATTGTTTTTGAGCTCCCTCACATTACCTTCCCCTGACAAACAAGCCAAGAAATGACTGTTATAGTGCCTTCAGAGAGTATTCACACCCCGTGACTTTTTCCACATTTTGTTATTACAAAATGGGATTAAAATGTAGTTGATTGTCTTTTTTTGTGTGTCAACAATCGACACAAAATGCTCTAATGTGAAAGTGGAAGACAAATTCTAAAATTTGTTAAACAGAATAATAGTGTGTGTGTGTGTGTGTGTGCTATATATATCACACACACACACAGTTGAAGTCGGAATTTTACATACCCTTACCATGGAGTCTTTAAAACTCGGTTTTCAACCACTCCACACATTTCTTGTTAACAAACTATCGTTTTGGCAAGTCGGTTAGGACATCTACTTTGTGCATAACACAAGTAATTTTTCCAACAATTGTTTACAGACAGATTATTTCACCTATAATTCACTGTATCACAATTCCAGTGGTTCAGAAGTTTACATACACTAAGTTGACTGTGCCTTTAAACAGCTTGGAAAATTCCAGAAAATGATGTCATGGATTTAGAAGCTTCTGATAGGCTAATTGACTTAATTTGAGTCAATTGGAGGTGTACCTGTGGATGTATTTCAGGGCCTACCTTCAAACTCAGCACCTCCTTGCTTGACATCATGGGAAACTCAAAAGAAATCATCCAAGACCTCAGAAAACAAATTGTAGACCTCCGACCTCAGAAGTCTGGTTCATCCTTGGGAGCAATTTCCAAACGCCTGATGGTACCACGTTCATCTGTACAAACAATAGTACGCAAGTATTAACAACATGGGACCACGCAGCCGTCATACCGCTCAGGAAGGAGACGCGTTCTGTCTCCTGGAGATGAACGTACTTTGGTGCGAAAAGTGCAAATCAATCCTAGAACAACAGCAAAGGACCTTGTGAAGATGCTGGAGAAAAAAGGTACAAAAGTATCTATATCCCCATTCAACCAGTCAAGTGTTGCTTTAGCAGTATGCTTAGGGTCATTGTCATGCTGGAAGGTGAACCTCAGTCCCAGTCTCAAATCTCTGGAAGACTGAAACAGGTTTCCCTCAAGAATTCCCTGTATTTAGCGCCATCCATCATTCCTTCAATTCTGACCTGTTACCCAGTCCCTGCCGAGGAAAAACATCCCCACAGCATGATGCTGCCACCACCATGCTTCACTGTGGGGATCGTGTTCTCGGGGTGATGAGAGGTGTTGTGTTTGCGCCAGACATAGCGCTTTCCTTGATGGCCAAAAAGCTCAATTTTAGTCTCATCTGACCAGAGTACCTTCTTGCATATGTTTGGGGAGTCTCCCACATGCCTTTTGGCGAACACCAAACGTGTTTGCTTATTTTTTTCTGTAAGTAATGGCTTTTTTCTGGCCACTCTTCTGTAAAGCCCAGCTCTGTGGAGTGTACAGTTTAAAGTGGTCCTACGGACAGATACTCCCATCTCCGCTGTGGAGCTTTGCAGCTTCTTCAGGGTTATTTTTGGTCTCTTTGTTGCCTCTCTGATTAATATTCCACCCACCACTGCGACCTGTATGCTCTTATCGGCTGGTCCTCGCTACGTATTCGTCGCCAGACCCACTGGCTCCAGGTCATCTATAAGTCTTTGCTAGGTAAAGCTCCGCCTTATCTCAGCTCACTGGTCACGATAACAACACCCACCTGTAGCATGCGCTCCAGCAGGTATATCTCACTGGTCATCCCCAAAGCCAACACCTCCTTTGGCCGCCTTTCCTTCCAGTTCTCTGCTGCCAGTGACTGGAACGAATTGCAAAAATCGCTGAAGCTGGAGACTTATATTTCCCTCACTAACTTTAAACATCAGCTATCCGAGCAGCTTACCGATCGCTGCAGCTGTACATAGCCCATCTGTAAATAGCCCATCCAATCTACCTACCCCCCATATTGTTTTTATTTACTTTTCTGCTCTTTTGCACACCAGTATTTCTACTTGCACATCTATCACTCCAGTGTTAATTTGCTAAATTATAATTACTTGCTACTATGGCCTATTTATTGCCTTACCCCCTCACGCCATTTGCACACACTGTATTTAGACTTTCTTTTTTTCTATTGTGTTATTGACTGTACGCTTGT
Organism: Salvelinus alpinus; assembly: GCF_045679555.1. Lineage (NCBI taxonomy): Eukaryota > Metazoa > Chordata > Actinopteri > Salmoniformes > Salmonidae > Salvelinus > Salvelinus alpinus. The sequence continues at coordinate 100,522,389 of NC_092086.1, forward strand.
TTATTCCATGTGTAACTCTGTGTTGTTGTTTGTGTGGCACTGCTTTGCTTTATCTTGGCCAGGTCGCAGTTGTATATGAGAACTTGTTATCAACTAGCCTACCTGGTTAAATAAAGGTGAAATAAATAAAATATTAAAAAATGCCCTCCTTGCCTGGTCCGTGAGTTTTGGTGGGCAACCCTCTCTTGGCAGGTTTGTTGTGGTGATATATTCTTTCCATTTTTTAAATAATGGATTTAATGGTGCTCTGTGGGATGTTCAAAGTTTCAGATTTTTTTTAGAACCTAACCCTGATCTGTTCTTCTCCACAACTTTGGCCCTGACCTGTTTGGAGAGCTCCTTGGTTTTCATGGTGCCGCTTGCTTGGTGGTGCCCTTTGCTTAGTGGTGTTGCAGACACTGGGGCCTTTCAGAACAGGTGTGTGTGTTTATAATATAAATATACTGAGATCATGTGACAGATCATATGACACTTAGATTGCACATAGGTGAACTTAATTAATGAAATAATGTGACTTCTGAGGGTAATTGGTTGGACCAGATCTTATTTAAGGGCTTCATAGCAAAGGGGGTGAATACATAAACACGCACCACTTTTCCTTGACTATTTTGTGCATGTCCATTACATGAAATCCAAATAAAAATCCATTAAATTACAGGTTGTAATGCAACTAAATAGGAAAAACGCCTCTGGGGATGAATACTTTTGCAAGGCACTGTATATGTATGTATTTATGTATGTATGTATGTTGAGCATCGCTTGACAACCATTTTCAGGTCAGATTTAAGTCCAAGCTGGAACTCTGCATTTTAAGGAACATTCAGTCTTGGTACGTACAGGGCATTTGGTAAGTATTCAGACCCCTTCCCCTTTTCCACATTTTCTACGTTACAGCCTTATTCAAAAAAATATATATATATATGTTCCCTCTTCTACACACAATACCCCGTTTTGATAAAGCAAAAGTGGGTTTTTAGTTAAAAAATAATACATAAATACCTTATTTACATGTATTCAGATCCTTTGCTTTGAGACTCGAAATTGAGCTCTGGTGATCAATGAAAACAGGATGCATTCTTGAGATGTTTCTACAACTTGATTGGAGTCCACTTGTTGTAAATTCAATTGATTGGACATGATTTGGAAAGGCGCACACCTGTCTATATAAGGTCCCACAGTTGATGGTGCATGTCAGAGCAAAAACCAAGCTATAAGGTTGAAGGAATTGTCTGTAGAGCTCCAAGACAGGATTGTGTCGAGGCACAGATCTAGGGAAGGGTACCAACACATTTCTACAGCGTTGAAGGTCCCCAAGAACACAGTGGCCTCCATCATTCTTAAATGGAAGAAGTTTGGAACCACCAAGACTTCATAGAGCTGGCTGCCAAGCCAAAGGGAGCAATTGGGGGAGAAGGGCCCTGGTCAGGGAGGTGACCAAGAACCCAATGGTCACACTGACAGAGCTCCATAATTCCTCTGTGGAGATGGGAGAACCTTCCAGAAGGACAACCATCTCTGCAGCACTCCACCAATCAGACCTTTATGGTAGAGTGGCCAGATGGAAGCCACTCCTCAGTAAAAGGCACATGACAGCCTGTTTGGAGTTTGCCAAAAGGCACCTAAAGGACTCTCAGATCATGAGAAACAAGATTCTCTGGTCTGATGAAACCCAAGATTGAACTCTTTGGCTGGAATGCTAAGCGTCACGTCTGGAGGAAACCTGGCACCATCCCTAGGGATATGCCCTATAGTGAAGCATGGTGGTGGCAGCAACATGCTGTGGGATGTTTTTCAGCTGCAGTAGCTGGGAGACTAGTCAGGATCGAGGGAAAGATTAACAGAGCAAAGTACAGAGAGATCCTTGATGAAAACCTGCCCCAACGCGCTCAGGACTTCAGACTAGGGTGAAGGTTCACCTTCCAACATGACAATGACCCTAAGCACACAGCCAAGACAACACAGGAGTGGCTTCGGGACAAGTCTCTGAATGTCCTTGAGTGGTCCAGCCAGAGCCCGGACTTGAACCTGATCGGACATCTCTGGAGAGACCTGAAATTAGCTGTGCAGCGATGCTCCTCATCCAACCTGACAGAGCTTCAACAAAATATTGAGTAAAGGGTCTGAATACTTATGTAAATGTGATATTTCAGTTTATTTTTTTATTTGCAAACATTTTCTTTTTCATTATGGGGTATTGTGTGTAGATTAATGAGGGGAAAAATCTACATACAATACCCCATAATGACAAAGAAAAAACATGTTTTTAGATAACCTAAAACACAATTTGCTAAATTATTGACCTCCTGAAAGGTGATTTCATCTCCCGCTGTCTGGTGGAAGCAGACTGAACCAGGTTTTCCTCTAGGATTTTGCCTAGCTCCATTCCGTTTCTTTATTATCCGGAAAAACTCCCCAGTCCTTAACGAGGATAAGCATACCCATAACATGACGCAGCCACCACAATGAGAATATGGAGAGTGGTACTCAGTAGTGTGTATTGGATTTTCCCTAAACATAACACTTTGTATTCAGGACATGAAGTTAATTTCTTTGCCACATGTTTTGCAGTATTACTTTAGTGCTGCCTTGTTGAAAACAGGATGCATGTTTTGGAATATTTTTATTCTGAACAGGCTTCCTTCTTTTCACTCTGTCAATTAGGTTAGTATTGTGGAGTAACTACAATGTTGTTGATCCATCCTCAGTTATCTCCTATCACAGCCATTAAACTCTCTCACTGTTTTAAAGTCACCATTGGCCTCATGGTGAAATCCCTAAGTGGCTTTCTTCCTCTCCAGCAACTGAGTTAGGAAGGACGCCTATATCTTTGTAGTGACTGGGTGTATTGATAATAACTTCTGTAATTAATAACTTCACCATGCTCAAAGAAATATTCAATGTCTGCTTTTTTATTTTATACCCATCTACCAATAGATGCCTTTGTGAGGCACTGGAAAACTTCCCTGGTCTTTGTGTTTTGAAATTCACTGCTCAATACATAATTGTATGTGTGCGGTACAGAGATGAGGTAGTCATTCAAAAATCATGTTAAACGTTGTTATTATTGCACACAGTGTGTCTATGCAACTTATTATGTGACTTGTTTACTCCTGAACGTATTTAGGCTTGCCACAACAAAGAGGTTGAATATGAATTACTCAAGACATTTCAGATTTTCATTTTTGATTAATTTGTAAACATTTCAAAAACATAATTCCACTTTGACATTATGGGTTATTGTGTGTAGGCCAGTGACAAAAAAATCTAGATATTAAATTGTCCATCATTACTGCAGTGCAAGCCTATTTGGGTAGCTTCTCAAAATAAAATCATTTCAATCTTACCTTTTTATAGCAAGAAATCTGTTACGTCATATTCCACTGAATTTGTTGTGTGGGCCCTGATGCGTTAAGAAACCTCTGCAGGCATCAATTCCAAATGAACGGAACAGACTGGCAAAAGCAACATCGGGAAAACAATGAATTTAAATGAATAAATTACAACAAATTAGCTTAATGATTATTTGCACAACCTTGATTTGAGAAGTTATTGCTGTGATCTGAGGACTCTAGTTCTAAATCATGAGCATCTGAAAGTCTGTCTTTTGACACTATTGTTGTTCTACATTGTTAAAATAGGACCCATTAGTTATAGGCTAGGCCTATTTCATAGGAACATGCAACCACTGTCGTGTGTGTGTGACTCCCTCTTGATTTATATTCAGCCGATTCCTCCCCTCTCCTCTCCATAGATGTTTAAGGCAACACACACACGCACCTCTGTGGACAGAGGACAGGATGTCAGAAACGGCTAGTTATCAGATCACATTACCACTTACCTGAAGTCAGGTGTAGGGCAAAAATAGAACCATGCCACCTGTTCCCTGGATCCTGTTCCGTTTCCAATCACTTAAAGAGCAGCTGATTCATTCAATTATTCATCCATCCATTTTCATAGCTTAGCAGCATAAACTGGGTGTTTTGTTCTCTTATCTGCATCCACAGCACAGCAGCCTGTGTACACTACATGTGGATCAGACATTGTTGACCGAACAGGAGACCTTCACATGTTTAAATAAGCCCACCTCTGTCTGTCATCTCATTGTGTTTTTACATGACAAGGTGTACTGTATCACTTGTGTAGTCCTGCTCCATAATTGTAAGGGAAAGAGGGAGGCTCGCTCGGGTGGTGCTAGCACATGAGCAGATATAATACATTGCTGTAACTCCGATTTTAAGGTGTCCTACTAATTTGAAAGATTGCTCAGAAAACCAGGTGTTTTAATCGGCGCATGCTTTCCTTTGATTATGATCGTACGATGATTTAAGATAGTTATGTTAACCACCTTATTGTGCTTAATGCCATACTCTGTCTACTACCATAATCATTTTAAAACCAGATTATTGGTGTGCATGGAAACTTACTCATTGCCACATAGGTCTAACATGATGGTTGCCTTTCTTCCACAGTGTTACATCCCCTCTCCAAAACATGTTGTTTCAGGTCATTCATCAATACATTTTTAGGTTTTGTACAATCCACTTGCTATCAGTCTCATACTGAAAATGAATATAGGAGGCATCAGAATTTTTGACTTTCAACATAATATATTCATTTTGGTTACGCCATTCAAGTTGCACCTTTATTGGCTCTGATAATGTGATGACATCTTGCTCTGATGTAATAGCCCTCCCCATTTCCTCAGCTGTCAGTCAAATTGGGAGGAAGGAGCCGGGAAGGGTGAAGGTGAGGCTACACGAGTGTTGCCCTCCTCAGTGGCCTTTGTTTCTACATGGCTTTGTAGAACATGCAGTTGCTCAGTGGAGCACAGCGCTTAAGTGGGCCACAGGGAGTGAGAGCAGGCTGACAAAGTGCCTAGGGATGGGGGGGTGTAAGGGGCGGCAGGTGCCCTGTTTACATCCAGAAAGTCATTCCTCTCCTTGTCTCCTAATCATCAGGGGTCTCGTCAGGGGCAGGCTGCAGGGAGCAGGTGGGCTTTGTGTAGTATAGTCAGACAGGGCCCTGCACTTTAGCTCTCCTTTGGCAGAGTGCATGGAGCAGAAGAAAAATGGAACCTGTAGAGACTAGAGGAGAGAGCGTGACCAGCAGGTAACCTCTGGATCCATCACTTAGCCATGTCAGCATCATCTCCCTGGCACCGACTGTCACTGTCAAGTTAGTTTCTGTTGTCTGCTGTGTTCCTAGCATCGCCCTGTGGTCAGGTACCTGGGCTTTTGGAGCTTTTTACACCATGTTATCAGGCTATCAGCAGAACATATGGAAAGTTAACTGAGAGACATTAAAAGGCCATCAACAAATCAGAGATGGAACAATAAGTGAATTAAGTCATATAGGATTTTCATCTTCACCGGATGCTGAGAGCTCTTCAACATGTTGAAAGTCTTTCTGCCTTGGGTTTTATCAACTGGCTAATACATTACAGAAACAAGGGGAATACTTCAACCCCTGCTGCACCATAAAAGTATAGGCTATGTTCCTTCCACTGAGAGGTTTCAGTTTGAAAGTTGTGACTGACGGCAGAACAACAGCAGCAGAATGTTCTGCCAGGTCTCTGGTTCTTTCTGTGAACAGCATGGAACCACCTGTCTGAATCAGTGCTCAACTGTTTCAGTTTTTTAGCAATAAAGGATGGGGAAAAATCCTATTAAATCCAGCCTCTTGAGTTGAATGGGAATGATGTCGCTCTCTGTGCATTCAGACCACAACACCTGTTAACCTCCGGTATATCACTGAAGATGAACAGAGAGAGAGAGAGCGAGATGGTGGAGGCCAGGCAGACCCTGGAGAGATGCAGAGCTATTAGGAGACAGGTTAATTAACCAGGAGAGGCTTGGTCATGGAAACTAAGTTGAGCAGAAGAGGGTGGGGGCACCGCGGAGGACAGAGGAGGAGGAGAGGTGGCTGTTCTATGATTAGCCTACATGCAGCGTTACTGTGAATGTCTCCCAAGTCCTCATCTCACTATACCTCTGTGTGTTCAAGGTTTGGTCGTTAGCCAATAAAGATGGATTCTAAATCACTGACACCCTGCATTTTGGGACATCTATGGATGTGTTCCAATGCAGAGGTGAGAGAACAAAGTAAAAAAAACGTGGTTTGACAGTGGACATGACCAGATTTTCACAAAATGAACCGAAATGTGTTTGGCAATAAATAAATCAAAAGATGTCTGAATGATACAAAACAATTGGAAGTTGTAAAGAAATCCAGATTTGTGAGAGCAGAGAATGAAAGTGCAGCTCATTAGGGCTGTTAAATATTAACTGGATTTTATTGCTATGAACACAGAGACGAGAACTCGCTGCTTAGACCACTGACTCATACACTACCTTAGTGACCTAAGTACATTCTGTACTGCTGGCCACAGTTGCCTGTTGCATGAGTGCAGCAGCTATAATATCACAGGTACAGTCAGTGTGATGGCTTCCTAGTACCGTGTGACTTACTGGAGCAATTAGGGTTAAGTGCCTTACTCAAGGGTACATTGGCAGATTGTTCATCTAGTCGGCTCCGGGACTCGAACCAGCAACCTTATTGGTTACTGGCCCAACACTTTTAACTGCTAAGCTACCGGCAATTTCTATGGTACTGTGAATGCAAAAGTGAATGTTGTGCATAGACGATTGGCACAGAAGCTTACTTCCTGTCTTGCCAGGATCTGAATGATCACTGTTCATTAGTCAACCTGTATATTATAATAATAATATTATAGTTATTGTCAAATCATTGAGGATTTCTGTCTCTGTGAGTGATATTGATTTTCAAATCCCAGACCCATGAAAACAAAAAGGAGAGCCGCACATTCTAGGAGCTCAGATGCAATAATTGAGTAATCTAATATCCAACGTTTGGACAGACAAGCTGTCTTCATCAGGGTATAATGACAAACACTGCGGGTCACTAATTTATATAGTTTCAAAGGACACACAGGTGTCTGTGATCATGGCCGGGTGTGGCTTGATGTCATTGGTTGATTTACAGATATAAATAGAACATTAAAAAAAACATAAATGGATAGCATATAGTCATACAATTTGGCTAAATAGGCCTACAAACATTTACAATGAATATCAAAATCGCAAGAATGGCTTCAGATCGAAGTCTACTTTGAGATCAAAGGGAGCAAAGGGTCTTTTAAATTAATGATCCAGGCAGCCTCTCGTTTTAACAATAAATTGTCGAGGTCACCCCCTCTCCTAGGGAGGGTGACGTGTCCGATGCTGATATAACGTAGGGACAATATAGTGGTTTGCTTCCAAAAAGTGGGCCGCAACTGGGTATGTCGAGTTTTTGCACGTGATGGTGCTACGATGCTCAGAGATTTTTACTTTTAATTTGCGCTTCGTTTTACCCACCTCATTTTTACCACAAGAACAAGTTATAAGATAAATATCTACCTTAGTGGAGCATGTGATAACACCTTTTGATTGGGATCTCCTCCAATGGCACTTATCGTTTGAGTAGGGGTGTTAACCCCGGTGTCCTGGCTAAATTCACAATCTGTCCCTCATACCATCACAGTCACCTAATCATCCCCAGCTTACAATTGGCTCTTTCATCCCCGTCCTCTCCCCTGTAACTATTCCCCAGGTCGTTGCTGTAAATGAGAATGTGTGCTCAGTTGACTTACCTGGTAAAATAAGGGTTAAATAAATTAATAAAAGTGCCTTACTCAAGGGCACATCAGCAGATGTTTCACCTAGTCGGCTCAGGGACTCAAACCAGCAACCTTTTGGTTACTGGCCCAACACTTTTTTAACCTCTAAGCTACCTGCCATTTCTATGGCACTGTGACTGAATCTGTGCATAGATGATTGGTACAGAAGCTTACTTCCTGTCTTTCCAGGATCTGAATGATCACTGTTCATTAGTATATAATAATAATATTGGCAAATCATCTAGGATTTATGTAATATTGATTTTATACTCCCAGACACACCTTTTCATAAATTGTTCTGGTAATGTGTGTGCAAACCAAATTGAGAAGAAGGTTGCTTGTGGTTCGTTGCAGTGGAGTTTGTTTAGCCACTGTGGTGCTAGGCCAGAGTTCAGAGCTTGTGGTTCTCTATAGTCCCCTCCGTCTATGGCTCTGGTCGTACCCAGTTGACCAATGTGTCCTCTCTCCTGCAGGCGCCATGCAGACCCCTGAGGCAGGCGCTGAATCCGCCTCCACTGTCCACACCGCTGTGCCTGTGCAGCCTGCAGGCTCCGCCCAGCAGGTGACCTCTCAGGTGCCTGTCCAGCAACAGGTAGTGTGTGTGTGTGTGTGTGTGTGTGTGTGTGTGTGTGTGTGTGTGTGTGTGTGTGTGTGTGTGTGTGTGTGTGTGTGTGTGTGTGTGTGTGTGTGTGTGTGTGTGTGTGTGTGTGTGTGTGTGTGTGTGTGTGTGTGTGTGTGTGTGTGAGATTTGTATCTAACGCTTCGCTGTGTTGTTGCAGGCCCAGACTGTTCAACAGGTTCAGCATGTATACCCAGCACAACAGGTGCAGTACGTGGAGGAGAACAGTGGCGTCTATACCAACGGGAATATGTGAGTGTTTAGTGTTGTTCACCCATTTTTTGCCACCACTCTGCTGCAGTGGCACTATACATAGTTGCTTTAATGTATTCTCTGTAGTCAATGGCAACAGCTAAAGTCACTTCGCAGCAGCATTTCTGCCACACAAACATGGCAGGGGCAGTACAAGCACAGTGAAGTAGTGTTTGAATATGTGCAGTCACCTGGAGATGACCAGGACTATCTAGAAGTGCTACGGAGTCTTCTCCTGGGCTTGGGGGACAGGATACACTCTCTACTGACTAGCCCAGGCTGTGGCTGTCCCATAGTGACAGACACACAGTCACAGACAGACAGGGGTCTCTGAGGGAGGGGCTCAGGGAGGGGTACAGCCCGGCTAACAGGCGAGCTGAACACAGTCTCACTTCAGGGCAGAACAAGTGAGCTGAGCACACACTTACACACTATCTATTTGAGTCTGTTAACTGTGTGTTAGTACCACATTCTTGTCTCCTCCAAAGAAGTAGACAGAAAAGAGTACAGTAATGTCTTCTACATGAAAAAGGGCAGTGGCTATTTCTTACAGTTCAGATGATTTGTCAACAAGAATCATGCCAGTGCCCCAAACTTTAAAAGTGCAGTAACTGCAGTCAACTTTATTTTGGACGCAGTAATTGCAGAATAAAACCGGTTATTTTGGACACAACATACTGCAGTTATACTGACCTCTGACTGCAATTTTCTTTTGTACGGTCAGAGTTCTGGCATAGGTCTTATAAAAGGTTGAGAATATGTTTCTGGTCCACTTGAATTGAGACCTGCTATCATAAAGGGAGTTGTGTCAAGCCACTGAAGGGTGCCATTATATCAGAGGCCAGGTTAATGGAGTGACTGCAGTCAAAATGACAAACACAGAAATCTCTGTCAGCACGGCCACTCCTCAGGTGATTTGAGTAACTATGGAAACTCCACTTTCAATAACACAGGAATATTGCATGCCCACGAAGGCTCAGAATGGTACCGCTAATTCACATCCAATAGGCACTCTAGCACTCTATTGAAACTTGCCTTTATGTAAAGGGAAATTATCCTGAACCTATTGCTCTGGGGGGAAATGTGTAACTTTTTCCTCTACTATATTTGCCCAGACGGACATACTCGTACTCCGAGCCCCAGCTGTACAGCCAGAACAGTGGAGGGAGCTACTTTGACACGCAGGGCAGCTCATCCCAGGTGTCCACGGTGGTGTCATCCCATGGCATGGCCAACAACGGAGGGGGGAACGGGGGGCTGACCATGGGTCTGGCTGGGGGGCAGATCATCAGCAGCTCTGGGGCCTACCTCATCGGGGGCAACACCATGGATAACTCTGCCCCCCACCCAGCAGCCCAGACCACCCGAGCCTCCCCGGCCACTGTGAGTGTACGGCCCCCCTCTACTTACTATTCTCCGTCCCTGTCTGTCCCTGTCTGTCCCCGTCCGTCCCTGTATGTCTGTCTGTCTGTCAGGCCACTCCGTTCTGCCTGTCATAATGCATATCTGAAGCCTTTCTTCAGTAACTATAGCACCACTTAGCTACTTCATGTCGGTGTCGGAGAATGTCTGTAATTGTGTTGTCTCCCTATTTCCTGTGGTCTTCTCAGCTAGTACTTCAGTTTTCTATAGTCATCTACCCATCCAGTACTGTGAAACGGAATTTCCTCTCTTGTGCTGTGTTTTAGCTACAGTGTAAATAAATAGTAATCTCCACCATAATATTTGTTGGTTCTGCTTTACTGTCTAGCGAAGCGTTTAGACTTGAGTGCAGTCCACCGCAGTGGATCTGTGCTACCTTCTGGTGGCTGAATATGGTAGTTTCACAATATGGTAGTTTCACAGCTTCTGAGATAATTTCTTATATTATTGTGGTGTTAACTTTTTTCATTGTTTTGCTTGACTTTCAAAAGAAGAAGTATGTCCATGTACAGACAGACAGACATTAAATTGAATTTAAGTTTAAACTGACTTCGCAAAGCTGGGCTTTTAGGAGTAATTTGGATAATGCTTGCTTTAGGATCTGTCCTGGATTTTCAGATTTTCTATGTGTGTCAGTATTTTCATTGTTCTACTGCAACTTCGTCCTTTGTTGTTTTTCCTTCCATTTTTTTTGCTCCTTGGTCTATCAGATTGAAATGGCGATTGAGACACTCCAAAAGACTGAAGGTTTATCCAGTCAGAGAAGCTCGCTGCTCAACAGCCATGTAAGTCACCACTCTAAACGCCTCACCTTGCCTGCATAGCTGTGCTCCCTCTCTTCTAGTATCTCCAGCTCTCCTTCTCTTCTGGTATCTCTAGCTCTCCCTCTTCTGGTATCTCTAGCTCTCCCTCTCTTCTAGTATCTCCAGCTCTCTCTCTCCCCCTCTTCTAGTATCTCCAGCTCTCTCTCTCCCCCTCTTCTAGTATATCCAGCTCTCTCTCTCTTCCAATATCTCTAGCTCTCCTTCTCTTCTAGTATCTCCAGCTCTCCCTCTCTTCTAGTATCTCCAGCTCTCCCTCTCTTCTAGTATCTCCAGCTCTCTCTCTCTCTCTCTCTCTCTCTCTTCCTCTCTTTCACTCTGTGGTGATGGGGATGCCTCCTGTGCTCTGATTTAAATGTTTCACTCCTTTAGTTAATTGTGCTTTTAATGCCAGGTCAGTGGGTGATGGTGTTTTACAGACAAGTGGGGGAGGGTGACACATGGGACAATCTGCTAGTGACATACCTGTGTGTAATTGACACCATACACCCCCCCCCCCTCCCCCTCCCCCGCAGCTGCAGTGGCTACTGGATAACTATGAGACAGCGGAGGGGGTGAGTCTGCCTCGCTCCACCCTCTACAACCACTACCTGCGCCACTGCCAGGAGCAGAAGTTGGACCCGGTCAACGCTGCTTCCTTTGGGAAACTCATCCGCTCCATCTTCATGGGGCTCCGCACGCGTCGCCTGGGCACACGGTGAGCTACTGAGAGAACAGACACACTCTAGTTTTGACCTCTCTCTCTCCTCTTCTTCTAGCCTATCTCTACGTCTTCAGCCCTGCTCTCTCTTCTCTTCTTCTATCCTATCTCTACTCCTCCAGTCCTACTCTCTCTCCTCTTCTTCTATCCTATCTCTACGTCTCCAGTCCTACTCTCTCTCCTCTTCTTCTATCCTATCTCTACGTCACCAGTCCTCCAGTCCTACTCTCTCTCCTCTTCTTCTATCCTATCTCTACGTCACCAGTTCTCCAGTCCTACTCTCCTCTTCTTCTATCCTATCTCTACGTCTCCAGTCCTCCAGTTCTGTTCTCTGTATCTTCTCTAACTTGAGTATTTCCCTTTTCCTTGGCCTTTATTTTTTTCCCTTCTGTCTTCATTAGGATTTCATGTTTGGTATTACAGCATGTTTGATTGGTATAGTGTTCTTCAGTACTGAGAACAGTTAGCTGATCATTCCTGACTGTGTGTGTTGCAGAGGGAACTCGAAGTACCACTACTATGGGATCCGGTTGAAGCCGGACTCTCCTCTCAACAGACTGCAGGAGGACATGCAGTATATGGCCCTCAGACAGCAGCCTGTCCAACAGAAACAGAGGTACAACACACACACACATACACACACACACACACACACACACACATACATACAGTACTGACTGAGGCATTGTTATTGTAGGTTTAAGCCGATGCCGAAGGTTGATGGTGTATCTGGGGAGAACTTCTCAGGCGGAGGCCAGCACACCCCCAGTGCAGCGGAGCAGACTGTCATCGCACAAAGCCAGCACCACCAGCAGTACCTGGGTGAGTGAGCAGTGTGTATGCTTACTAACTGACTTGCAGCGTCAATAGATTGATACCGTTTGATGGTCCCAGAAGGTCTATTTCTTGACACAATTTGTTTGATAGTAAGTGCTCGTCTGCTGAGTTCTGTTAGCAGTCTCCTAAGTGTTCTCCTGCTGAGTTCTGTAAGCAGTCTCCTAAGTGTTCCCCTGCTGAGTTCTGTAAACAGTCTCCTAAGTGTTCTTCTGCTGAGTTCTGTAAGCAGTCTCCTAAGTGTTCCTCTGCTGAGTTCTGTAAGCAGTCTCCTAAGTGTTCCTCTGCTGAGTTCTGTAAGCAGTCTCCTAAGTGTTCCTCTGCTGAGTTCTGTAAGCAGTGTCCTAAGTGTTCCTCTGCTGAGTTCTGTAAGCAGTCTCCTAAGTGTTCCTCTGCTGAGTTCTGTAAGCAGTCTCCTAAGTGTTCCTCTGCTGAGTTCTGTAAGCAGTCTCCTAAGTGTTCCTCTGCTGAGTTCTGTAAGCAGTCTCCTAAGTGTTCCTCTGCTGAGTTCTGTAAGCAGTCTCCTAAGTGTTCCTCTGCTGAGTTCTGTAAGCAGTCTCCTAAGTGTTCCTCTGCTGAGTTCTGTAAGCAGTCTCCTAAGTGTTCTTCTGCTGAGTTCTGTAAGCAGTCTCCTAAGTGTTCCCTGTCGGTTATATCCTGCACTGAACCATTGATACCATTTTCTCAGCCTTTAGCATTTCCTTGTTAAATATCTACCCTGTTTGTTTCTCTGCTTTTTTACTGGACTGATAACGTGAGTTGTTGTTGACCTTGATTTCCATGTGTCCCTCCTGACAGACACATCGCGGGCCCTGCCAGACTTTGTGGAGCTGGACCTGGGAGAGACTAACGTGGACAACGTCAGCCCAGATGACATCAAAGCTCTCCAGTCACTCTACAGAGAGCACTGTGAGGTCAGAGATTATCCATCACCTCTAACAACATTTCACATCAAAGTTTTGTATTATGCTAAATGTGCAAATGAATGGGAGCTTTCTTTGGCATAAGAATCATAAAACACGGGACGAGATGTTAAAAACTGTCCATTGTGCCAATAGATGGTATGCACTCACATGAGATTTGCCGTGATGTTGACAGAGTGGCATGGGAGGTTTATTTCTTAGACTGGGTTAAGATGTCAATTTTGGGACACATCCTCAGTAGTGTGCCTTCGAATCAGTGGGTGTTTCGGCCTTTAATTACTAAACACCCTCATCAAAGGTGGCCAGCTAAAGGGTGATCAAGCCTTAGCTTGTGTCCCATGCCCAATTAAGATTTCCCACGGGACTATGCAAGGCAGGGGCGTCCTCTTCCCTGAGCCAGCCCTACAGCTGACCGCATACCTCATATGCCCTCCTCAAGTTGGAGGGATCTGAATTGGGTTCTCAGGTGGGGGTGGGGGGGTCATGAAATTATAGCCCAGCAAGGGTCCTTCCGTTTGATCCAGATCCACTGGCTGCCTCTTTCAGCTGCTTGAGAAACTGCTCTGACGGTCTGCCGCAGAGCCTGTCCATGGATTCCAAGTTCTTTCAGCAACCTGATGGTGGAAGAAGCCACGAATCCTCTGCATCCCACTTCAATTGGCCAGACTTTTGCATTCCAGCCACGCTGAGTTGCGTCTGCTGCCAACTCTGTGTAACGCAGTTTCTTACGCTCGTAGGCCTCTTCAACAGAGTTTTCCCACGGGACTGTGAGCTCTATGATGTACACAGCCTTTCGTGAAGGGGACCAGAGTACCATGTCTGGCCTAAGGTTGGTAGAAGCAATCTCAGGTGGAAAAATGAGTTGCTGGCCAATATCGACAAGCATCTTCCAGTCCCGGGCCATGCCTAGGTGTCCAGTTTCTGGCTTTGTAGGAGGATGCTTGGGCCTTTTCTGTCCCTCCCGGATGAATGTTGTTGTTTTGACGGGATTGCTTGTTTTTGGAGGTAATGAATTGGTTGCACTCCTCTTGGTCTCAAGTGCTGCAGCCAGGCTCTTGAGGACCTGATTGTGCCTCCAGGTGTAGCGGCCTTGTGAGAGGCTGGTCTTGCAACCTGTCATTATATGCCTGAGAGTCGCTGGAGCTGGGCAGAGGGGGCAGGTCGGGTCCTCGCCATACCATTGATGTAGGTTTTTTGGTGATGGAAGCACATCATAAACAGCTCTTATGATGAAGCTGATGTTGCTTGCCTCCATTTGCCAAAGCTCACTCCAGTTGATCTTTCTCCTCTCCAGGCCTTCCCACCGCGTCCATTGCCCTTGTTTAGCAAGAGAGACAGCCTTTGCACTTCTTGCAGTCTCCTCCTGTCTGCGCACCTCCTCGACCACCAGCTTCCTGCGTTCAGATGTTGTTGCCTTATGGAACGTTGGTTTGCTTGCTGCCAGGCCAAAGCCTCCTCTTCCATGCTGGATATTCCCCACAATGTCTTGGTGTCTCAGGGCTGATGTTGCTTGCTGCACAGCCTTGGATGATGTCCATTTCCGTCCAGTTTGTAGGGGAGGTGCAGCCTTGCTAATGGTATGGTCTTTGGAGTCCTTCAATGTCATCTGAAGTCTTACTTTAGAGCACTTGTACTCCTCCGTTAGACTTGTAAGTGGTAGTTCAAGGACCCCTTTGCCATAGAGGCCGATGTTACTCAGGCATCGTGGGACACCCAGCCATTTCTTCACGTATGAGGTAATGGTTCGCTCCATCTTCTCCACTGTTGTTATTGGGACCTCATAGACGGTGAGTGGCCACATTACCCGGGGGAGAAGTCCAAACTGTAGGCACCAAAGCTTGAGCTTCCCAGGCAGTAGGGTCTTGTTGATGTTCTCAAGTCCGTCGGCGATGTCCTGTCTTACTTGCTGCACTTGATCTTTATCTCGGAGGCTTTCGTTGTACCATCTACCCAGGCTCTTGACGGGTTGCTCAGACACCGTTGGTATCGGGTCATCTCCAATGCAGAACCTCACATCTTTAAGCTGTCCCTTGACTATGGAGATGCTTCGAGATTTGCTTGGCTTGATTTTCATCCGGGCCCACTTGATGTTATCCTGCAGTTTTGCAAGTAGCCGCCTGGTGCATGCTGCAGTGGTGGTCAGTGTAGTCATGTCATCCATGTATGCTCGGATAGGTGGGAGACGGAGCCCTTCCTTAGTTCTCTCACCGCCGACCACCCATCTCGATGCCCTGATGATGACTTCCATGGCCATAGTGAAGGCCAGAGGTGAAATTGTACAGCCTGCCATTATGCCCACTTCCAAGCGCTGCCATGTTGTTGTGAAGTCAGGTGTTGTAAAACACAATTGCAGGTCTTGGAAATAGGCCTTTACCAGTGTAGTGATGGGTTCTGGTACGTGGAAAAAGTTGAAGGATTCCCAGAGGAGTTCATGGGGAACTGAGCCAAAGGCATTGGCCAGGTCGAGGAAGATGACATAGAGGTCTCTCTTGTCTTTCTTAGCTGTTTGGATCTGGTGCCAAATCATACTAGTATGTTCCAGGCAACCAGAGAAACCAGGAATGCCTGCTTTCTGTACAGATGTATCAATGTACTTGTTCCTTTCCAGGTAAGTGGACAGCCTCTGTGCTATTATACTGAAAAAGATCTTCCCTTCGACGTTGAGAAGGGAGATTGGTCGGAATTGACTGATGTCTGTCGCATCCTTCTCTTTCGGGATTAGCACACCACCAGCCCTTCGCCATGCCTTTGGTATTATTTCCTTCTGCCACACTATCCTCATGAGCCTCCAAAGAAAGCGTAGAACATCCGGGGCGTTCTTGTAGAGCTTATATGGTACTCCATTAGGCCCAGGAGCCGAGGCCGCTCTTGCTCGTCGGACAACGTTCTCTACTTCCTTCCATTTTGGAGGGTCAGTGTCCAGATTGAATTCTGGTGGTTGAATAGGTGGGATGTCATGTGGGATGATTATCTGCTCATGCCTTTTCGTGTCCTGGTGGACCTTTTCCAGATGTTCTTCCAGTTCTGGCTTTGGAGTTTTTAGGATTCCGCACTTTTCCTTTGCGAAGAGGTCTTTGACAAACTTAAAGGGGTTTTTATAGAACCGTGTTCTTGAGTGTTCCTTCTTCCTACGAAGTTTCCTTAAGTTTTCCGCTCTTCGCAAGGTTGCCAGCCGACATTTGATGTCTGCTTGGAGTAGCATGAGACCTCTCTCTGCATCAGAGGCCTTCTTCCACTGCTTTCTCAGCTGCCTTCTCTCTCTGACAAGTATCTCGATCTCTTGCTGCCTCCTAGATTTGGCTGGCGCGGGTGGTGTCTTGCCACTTCTCCTTTCGTTTACTCCAAAGCGCTCTTCTCCGTAGTGGTAGATAATGTCTCCCATCCTTTCAAGCTTTTTCTCTGCTGTTCCTACCTGTTGTTCCAATATTTTTGTCAGGTCGTTGTTGATTGTTTCCCACTCTCTCTTTTCAACAGCTTTGGGCCACTTCACACTCGGTCTGTGCCCTTTGACCTTTTCCTCTTTTAGAGGTCTCTGTGGTTGGGTGAGTTCATCCACCGGCATTTCTGTGCTTGTGTTATCCTCCTCCGTTACAGGGGTGCTGATGCTCTGCGAACTTTGGTTTGCGTCCCGTCGCTGTGCTTCATTCGACTGATTTGACTGGCTGCTTCGTAAGAAGTACTGGTCAATGCGAGGTCCCTGTCTCTGCTCTACCAAGCACCTTTTCCTCCCTTGATGGATCCTTAACCCCCTTGCCGATGTTACTCTCTCCCAACCACAGCTGCACACCTGAAGTGTGTGTCCTGCTGCTGTTATGGTTGTCTCATGTGCTGTGTTCCTACTCGTAGTCGTTTCCATTCCTGGGTCCGTAGCCGTGTGATCAGTCGTTGAGCCATCTTGCGCCCCAGCTCTCGCAGGCTCTAGGGGTATGTTCCTTTGTTGACTTTCAGTAGCACTTAGCGGGTGTCTCCAACATACTGAAGCAGCGTCGGAGACTGCCAACATGGGTAGCTAGCCCATTACAGCCCCATTGGGGTCTATTCCCTCCGGTCAGCTGTCTTTCCAAGCTGTCACACAGACTTTCCTATGTTGTCAGCTGTCCTTTCACAGCAGTCACTGGACAAGTCCAGATAATCAGAATCATAAAACATGGGACGAGATGTTAAAAACTGTCCATTGTGCCAATAGATGGTATGCACTCACATGAGATTTGCCGTGATGTTGACAGAGTGGCATGGGAGGTTTATTTCTTAGACTGGGTTAAGATGTCAATTTTGGGACACATCCTCAGTAGTGTGCCTTCGAATCAGTGGGTGTTTCGGCCTTTAATTACTAAACACCCTCATCAAAGGTGGCCAGCTAAAGGGTGATCAAGCCTTAGCTTGTGTCCCATGCCCAATTAAGATTTCCCACGGGACTATGCAAGGCAGGGGCGTCCTCTTCCCTGAGCCAGCCCTACAGCTGACCGCATACCTCATATGCCCTCCTCAAGTTGGAGGGATCTGAATTGGGTTCTCAGGTGGGGGTGGGGGGGTCATGAAATTATAGCCCAGCAAGGGTCCTTCCGTTTGATCCAGATCCACTGGCTGCCTCTTTCAGCTGCTTGAGAAACTGCTCTGACGGTCTGCCGCAGAGCCTGTCCATGGATTCCAAGTTCTTTCAGCAACCTGATGGTGGAAGAAGCCACGAATCCTCTGCATCCCACTTCAACTGGCCAGACTTTTGCATTCCAGCCACGCTGAGTTGCGTCTGCTGCCAACTCTGTGTAACGCAGTTTCTTACGCTCGTAGGCCTCTTCAACAGAGTTTTCCCACGGGACTGTGAGCTCTATGATGTACACAGCCTTTCGTGAAGGGGACCAGAGTACCATGTCTGGCCTAAGGTTGGTAGAAGCAATCTCAGGTGGAAAAATGAGTTGCTGGCCAATATCGACAAGCATCTTCCAGTCCCGGGCCATGCCTAGGTGTCCAGTTTCTGGCTTTGTAGGAGGATGCTTGGGCCTTTTCTGTCCCTCCCGGATGAATGTTGTTGTTTTGACGGGATTGCTTGTTTTTGGAGGTAATGAATTGGTTGCACTCCTCTTGGTCTCAAGTGCTGCAGCCAGGCTCTTGAGGACCTGATTGTGCCTCCAGGTGTAGCGGCCTTGTGAGAGGCTGGTCTTGCAACCTGTCATTATATGCCTGAGAGTCGCTGGAGCTGGGCAGAGGGGGCAGGTCGGGTCCTCGCCATACCATTGATGTAGGTTTTTTGGTGATGGAAGCACATCATAAACAGCTCTTATGATGAAGCTGATGTTGCTTGCCTCCATTTGCCAAAGCTCACTCCAGTTGATCTTTCTCCTCTCCAGGCCTTCCCACCGCGTCCATTGCCCTTGTTTAGCAAGAGAGACAGCCTTTGCACTTCTTGCAGTCTCCTCCTGTCTGCGCACCTCCTCGACCACCAGCTTCCTGCGTTCAGATGTTGTTGCCTTATGGAACGTTGGTTTGCTTGCTGCCAGGCCAAAGCCTCCTCTTCCATGCTGGATATTCCCCACAATGTCTTGGTGTCTCAGGGCTGATGTTGCTTGCTGCACAGCCTTGGATGATGTCCATTTCCGTCCAGTTTGTAGGGGAGGTGCAGCCTTGCTAATGGTCTGGTCTTTGGAGTCCTTCAATGTCATCTGAAGTCTTACTTTAGAGCACTTGTACTCCTCCGTTAGACTTGTAAGTGGTAGTTCAAGGACCCCTTTGCCATAGAGGCCGATGTTACTCAGGCATCGTGGGACACCCAGCCATTTCTTCACGTATGAGGTAATGGTTCGCTCCATCTTCTCCACTGTTGTTATTGGGACCTCATAGACGGTGAGTGGCCACATTACCCGGGGGAGAAGTCCAAACTGTAGGCACCAAAGCTTGAGCTTCCCAGGCAGTAGGGTCTTGTTGATGTTCTCAAGTCCGTCGGCGATGTCCTGTCTTACTTGCTGCACTTGATCTTTATCTCGGAGGCTTTCGTTGTACCATCTACCCAGGCTCTTGACGGGTTGCTCAGACACCGTTGGTATCGGGTCATCTCCAATGCAGAACCTCACATCTTTAAGCTGTCCCTTGACTATGGAGATGCTTCGAGATTTGCTTGGCTTGATTTTCATCCGGGCCCACTTGATGTTATCCTGCAGTTTTGCAAGTAGCCGCCTGGTGCATGCTGCAGTGGTGGTCAGTGTAGTCATGTCATCCATGTATGCTCGGATAGGTGGGAGACGGAGCCCTTCCTTAGTTCTCTCACCGCCGACCACCCATCTCGATGCCCTGATGATGACTTCCATGGCCATAGTGAAGGCCAGAGGTGAAATTGTACAGCCTGCCATTATGCCCACTTCCAAGCGCTGCCATGTTGTTGTGAAGTCAGGTGTTGTAAAACACAATTGCAGGTCTTGGAAATAGGCCTTTACCAGTGTAGTGATGGGTTCTGGTACGTGGAAAAAGTTGAAGGATTCCCAGAGGAGTTCATGGGGAACTGAGCCAAAGGCATTGGCCAGGTCGAGGAAGATGACATAGAGGTCTCTCTTGTCTTTCTTAGCTGTTTGGATCTGGTGCCAAATCATACTAGTATGTTCCAGGCAACCAGAGAAACCAGGAATGCCTGCTTTCTGTACAGATGTATCAATGTACTTGTTCCTTTCCAGGTAAGTGGACAGCCTCTGTGCTATTATACTGAAAAAGATCTTCCCTTCGACGTTGAGAAGGGAGATTGGTCGGAATTGACTGATGTCTGTCGCATCCTTCTCTTTCGGGATTAGCACACCACCAGCCCTTCGCCATGCCTTTGGTATTATTTCCTTCTGCCACACTATCCTCATGAGCCTCCAAAGAAAGCGTAGAACATCCGGGGCGTTCTTGTAGAGCTTATATGGTACTCCATTAGGCCCAGGAGCCGAGGCCGCTCTTGCTCGTCGGACAACGTTCTCTACTTCCTTCCATTTTGGAGGGTCAGTGTCCAGATTGAATTCTGGTGGTTGAATAGGTGGGATGTCATGTGGGATGATTATCTGCTCATGCCTTTTCGTGTCCTGGTGGACCTTTTCCAGATGTTCTTCCAGTTCTGGCTTTGGAGTTTTTAGGATTCCGCACTTTTCCTTTGCGAAGAGGTCTTTGACAAACTTAAAGGGGTTTTTATAGAACCGTGTTCTTGAGTGTTCCTTCTTCCTACGAAGTTTCCTTAAGTTTTCCGCTCTTCGCAAGGTTGCCAGCCGACATTTGATGTCTGCTTGGAGTAGCATGAGACCTTCTCTCTCTGCATCAGAGGCCTTCTTCCACTGCTTTCTCAGCTGCCTTCTCTCTCTGACAAGTATCTCGATCTCTTGCTGCCTCCTAGATTTGGCTGGCGCGGGTGGTGTCTTGCCACTTCTCCTTTCGTTTACTCCAAAGCGCTCTTCTCCGTAGTGGTAGATAATGTCTCCCATCCTTTCAAGCTTTTTCTCTGCTGTTCCTACCTGTTGTTCCAATATTTTTGTCAGGTCGTTGTTGATTGTTTCCCACTCTCTCTTTTCAACAGCTTTGGGCCACTTCACACTCGGTCTGTGCCCTTTGACCTTTTCCTCTTTTAGAGGTCTCTGTGGTTGGGTGAGTTCATCCACCGGCATTTCTGTGCTTGTGTTATCCTCCTCCGTTACAGGGGTGCTGATGCTCTGCGAACTTTGGTTTGCGTCCCGTCGCTGTGCTTCATTCGACTGATTTGACTGGCTGCTTCGTAAGAAGTACTGGTCAATGCGAGGTCCCTGTCTCTGCTCTACCAAGCACCTTTTCCTCCCTTGATGGATCCTTAACCCCCTTGCCGATGTTACTCTCTCCCAACCACAGCTGCACACCTGAAGTGTGTGTCCTGCTGCTGTTATGGTTGTCTCATGTGCTGTGTTCCTACTCGTAGTCGTTTCCATTCCTGGGTCCGTAGCCGTGTGATCAGTCGTTGAGCCATCTTGCGCCCCAGCTCTCGCAGGCTCTAGGGGTATGTTCCTTTGTTGACTTTCAGTAGCACTTAGCGGGTGTCTCCAACATACTGAAGCAGCGTCGGAGACTGCCAACATGGGTAGCTAGCCCATTACAGCCCCATTGGGGTCTATTCCCTCCGGTCAGCTGTCTTTCCAAGCTGTCACACAGACTTTCCTATGTTGTCAGCTGTCCTTTCACAGCAGTCACTGGACAAGTCCAGATAATCAGAATCATAAAACATGGGACGAGATGTTAAAAACTGTCCATTGTGCCAATAGATGGTATGCACTCACATGAGATTTGCCGTGATGTTGACAGAGTGGCATGGGAGGTTTATTTCTTAGACTGGGTTAAGATGTCAATTTTGGGACACATCCTCAGTAGTGTGCCTTCGAATCAGTGGGTGTTTCGGCCTTTAATTACTAAACACCCTCATCAAAGGTGGCCAGCTAAAGGGTGATCAAGCCTTAGCTTGTGTCCCATGCCCAATTAAGATTTCCCACGGGACTATGCAAGGCAGGGGCGTCCTCTTCCCTGAGCCAGCCCTACAGCTGACCGCATACCTCATATGCCCTCCTCAAGTTGGAGGGATCTGAATTGGGTTCTCAGGTGGGGGTGGGGGGGTCATGAAATTATAGCCCAGCAAGGGTCCTTCCGTTTGATCCAGATCCACTGGCTGCCTCTTTCAGCTGCTTGAGAAACTGCTCTGACGGTCTGCCGCAGAGCCTGTCCATGGATTCCAAGTTCTTTCAGCAACCTGATGGTGGAAGAAGCCACGAATCCTCTGCATCCCACTTCAACTGGCCAGACTTTTGCATTCCAGCCACGCTGAGTTGCGTCTGCTGCCAACTCTGTGTAACGCAGTTTCTTACGCTCGTAGGCCTCTTCAACAGAGTTTTCCCACGGGACTGTGAGCTCTATGATGTACACAGCCTTTCGTGAAGGGGACCAGAGTACCATGTCTGGCCTAAGGTTGGTAGAAGCAATCTCAGGTGGAAAAATGAGTTGCTGGCCAATATCGACAAGCATCTTCCAGTCCCGGGCCATGCCTAGGTGTCCAGTTTCTGGCTTTGTAGGAGGATGCTTGGGCCTTTTCTGTCCCTCCCGGATGAATGTTGTTGTTTTGACGGGATTGCTTGTTTTTGGAGGTAATGAATTGGTTGCACTCCTCTTGGTCTCAAGTGCTGCAGCCAGGCTCTTGAGGACCTGATTGTGCCTCCAGGTGTAGCGGCCTTGTGAGAGGCTGGTCTTGCAACCTGTCATTATATGCCTGAGAGTCGCTGGAGCTGGGCAGAGGGGGCAGGTCGGGTCCTCGCCATACCATTGATGTAGGTTTTTTGGTGATGGAAGCACATCATAAACAGCTCTTATGATGAAGCTGATGTTGCTTGCCTCCATTTGCCAAAGCTCACTCCAGTTGATCTTTCTCCTCTCCAGGCCTTCCCACCGCGTCCATTGCCCTTGTTTAGCAAGAGAGACAGCCTTTGCACTTCTTGCAGTCTCCTCCTGTCTGCGCACCTCCTCGACCACCAGCTTCCTGCGTTCAGATGTTGTTGCCTTATGGAACGTTGGTTTGCTTGCTGCCAGGCCAAAGCCTCCTCTTCCATGCTGGATATTCCCCACAATGTCTTGGTGTCTCAGGGCTGATGTTGCTTGCTGCACAGCCTTGGATGATGTCCATTTCCGTCCAGTTTGTAGGGGAGGTGCAGCCTTGCTAATGGTCTGGTCTTTGGAGTCCTTCAATGTCATCTGAAGTCTTACTTTAGAGCACTTGTACTCCTCCGTTAGACTTGTAAGTGGTAGTTCAAGGACCCCTTTGCCATAGAGGCCGATGTTACTCAGGCATCGTGGGACACCCAGCCATTTCTTCACGTATGAGGTAATGGTTCGCTCCATCTTCTCCACTGTTGTTATTGGGACCTCATAGACGGTGAGTGGCCACATTACCCGGGGGAGAAGTCCAAACTGTAGGCACCAAAGCTTGAGCTTCCCAGGCAGTAGGGTCTTGTTGATGTTCTCAAGTCCGTCGGCGATGTCCTGTCTTACTTGCTGCACTTGATCTTTATCTCGGAGGCTTTCGTTGTACCATCTACCCAGGCTCTTGACGGGTTGCTCAGACACCGTTGGTATCGGGTCATCTCCAATGCAGAACCTCACATCTTTAAGCTGTCCCTTGACTATGGAGATGCTTCGAGATTTGCTTGGCTTGATTTTCATCCGGGCCCACTTGATGTTATCCTGCAGTTTTGCAAGTAGCCGCCTGGTGCATGCTGCAGTGGTGGTCAGTGTAGTCATGTCATCCATGTATGCTCGGATAGGTGGGAGACGGAGCCCTTCCTTAGTTCTCTCACCGCCGACCACCCATCTCGATGCCCTGATGATGACTTCCATGGCCATAGTGAAGGCCAGAGGTGAAATTGTACAGCCTGCCATTATGCCCACTTCCAAGCGCTGCCATGTTGTTGTGAAGTCAGGTGTTGTAAAACACAATTGCAGGTCTTGGAAATAGGCCTTTACCAGTGTAGTGATGGGTTCTGGTACGTGGAAAAAGTTGAAGGATTCCCAGAGGAGTTCATGGGGAACTGAGCCAAAGGCATTGGCCAGGTCGAGGAAGATGACATAGAGGTCTCTCTTGTCTTTCTTAGCTGTTTGGATCTGGTGCCAAATCATACTAGTATGTTCCAGGCAACCAGAGAAACCAGGAATGCCTGCTTTCTGTACAGATGTATCAATGTACTTGTTCCTTTCCAGGTAAGTGGACAGCCTCTGTGCTATTATACTGAAAAAGATCTTCCCTTCGACGTTGAGAAGGGAGATTGGTCGGAATTGACTGATGTCTGTCGCATCCTTCTCTTTCGGGATTAGCACACCACCAGCCCTTCGCCATGCCTTTGGTATTATTTCCTTCTGCCACACTATCCTCATGAGCCTCCAAAGAAAGCGTAGAACATCCGGGGCGTTCTTGTAGAGCTTATATGGTACTCCATTAGGCCCAGGAGCCGAGGCCGCTCTTGCTCGTCGGACAACGTTCTCTACTTCCTTCCATTTTGGAGGGTCAGTGTCCAGATTGAATTCTGGTGGTTGAATAGGTGGGATGTCATGTGGGATGATTATCTGCTCATGCCTTTTCGTGTCCTGGTGGACCTTTTCCAGATGTTCTTCCAGTTCTGGCTTTGGAGTTTTTAGGATTCCGCACTTTTCCTTTGCGAAGAGGTCTTTGACAAACTTAAAGGGGTTTTTATAGAACCGTGTTCTTGAGTGTTCCTTCTTCCTACGAAGTTTCCTTAAGTTTTCCGCTCTTCGCAAGGTTGCCAGCCGACATTTGATGTCTGCTTGGAGTAGCATGAGACCTTCTCTCTCTGCATCAGAGGCCTTCTTCCACTGCTTTCTCAGCTGCCTTCTCTCTCTGACAAGTATCTCGATCTCTTGCTGCCTCCTAGATTTGGCTGGCGCGGGTGGTGTCTTGCCACTTCTCCTTTCGTTTACTCCAAAGCGCTCTTCTCCGTAGTGGTAGATAATGTCTCCCATCCTTTCAAGCTTTTTCTCTGCTGTTCCTACCTGTTGTTCCAATATTTTTGTCAGGTCGTTGTTGATTGTTTCCCACTCTCTCTTTTCAACAGCTTTGGGCCACTTCACACTCGGTCTGTGCCCTTTGACCTTTTCCTCTTTTAGAGGTCTCTGTGGTTGGGTGAGTTCATCCACCGGCATTTCTGTGCTTGTGTTATCCTCCTCCGTTACAGGGGTGCTGATGCTCTGCGAACTTTGGTTTGCGTCCCGTCGCTGTGCTTCATTCGACTGATTTGACTGGCTGCTTCGTAAGAAGTACTGGTCAATGCGAGGTCCCTGTCTCTGCTCTACCAAGCACCTTTTCCTCCCTTGATGGATCCTTAACCCCCTTGCCGATGTTACTCTCTCCCAACCACAGCTGCACACCTGAAGTGTGTGTCCTGCTGCTGTTATGGTTGTCTCATGTGCTGTGTTCCTACTCGTAGTCGTTTCCATTCCTGGGTCCGTAGCCGTGTGATCAGTCGTTGAGCCATCTTGCGCCCCAGCTCTCGCAGGCTCTAGGGGTATGTTCCTTTGTTGACTTTCAGTAGCACTTAGCGGGTGTCTCCAACATACTGAAGCAGCGTCGGAGACTGCCAACATGGGTAGCTAGCCCATTACAGCCCCATTGGGGTCTATTCCCTCCGGTCAGCTGTCTTTCCAAGCTGTCACACAGACTTTCCTATGTTGTCAGCTGTCCTTTCACAGCAGTCACTGGACAAGTCCAGATAATCAGAATCATAAAACATGGGACGAGATGTTAAAAACTGTCCATTGTGCCAATAGATGGTATGCACTCACATGAGATTTGCCGTGATGTTGACAGAGTGGCATGGGAGGTTTATTTCTTAGACTGGGTTAAGATGTCAATTTTGGGACACATCCTCAGTAGTGTGCCTTCGAATCAGTGGGTGTTTCGGCCTTTAATTACTAAACACCCTCATCAAAGGTGGCCAGCTAAAGGGTGATCAAGCCTTAGCTTGTGTCCCATGCCCAATTAAGATTTCCCACGGGA